>NW_027288199.1:0-115562 GCF_047511675.1 Marmota flaviventris | reverse complement strand
TAACCCCAAAACTAACCATAACCCTAACACTAACTCTAAACTAAACCTAAACCAAACACTAACATTAACACAACCCTAATCCTAACCCTAACATTTATGCTAAACCTAACCCTAACCCTAACACTAAACCTAACCCTAAACCTACAATGATGCCTAACCTTATAACGAACCCTAAACCTAACACTAACCCTAATCTAATCTTAACCCTAACCCTAACACTTTTCTAAACCTAACCCTTACCCTAACACTAAACTTAACACTAAACCTAACCCTAACCCTAACATTAACCCTAAACCTAATCCTAACACTATCACTAACAATAACCCTAAAACAAACACTAAACCTCACCATAAATGTAACCCTAACCATAACACTTACTCTAAACCTAATCCTATCACTAACCTTAAACCTAACTCTAATACTAACCCAAAGAGTAATCCTTACCCTAAACCTAACCCTAACTGTAACACTAACACTAACCGTAATCCTACACTTAACCCTAACACTAACTCTAACACTATCTCTAATATGAAACCTTAACCTAATCCTAATTATAACCCTAACAGTAACCCTAACCATAAGTCTAACATGAAACCTATACATAATCCTAACCTTAACCCTAACACTAACCCACACCCTAAACTTAACCCTAACAGAAACCCTTAAACTAACGGTAACACTAACACAAACCCTAACCAAACTGTAACCCTAATCCTAACCTAACCCTAAACCCTACCTGAAACTAATCTTAAACCTAACTTAACACTAACCTAAACACTAACCCTAACCCTACCCCCAACCATATAACTAAACCTAACCCTAAAGCTAAACCTAACACTAACCCTAACCCTAAACCAAACCCTAATTCTAACTCTAAACTTAACCGTAACCCTAATTATAAACTTAACCCTAACCCTTACACAAACCCTAACCCTAACCGAACACTAACCATAACACTAACCCTAACACTACTCCTAAAGCCAACCCTAACCCTTACTTTAAAACTAAGCCTAACCCTAACCTGAACCCTAGGCCTAAACCTAACCCTATCACAAACACTAACCCTAACCGAACACTAACCCTAACTCTAACCCTACCCCTAACCCAAATACTAAACCTAAACCTAAGATTTTCCCTAATCTTAACTGTAACCCTAAACCTAACTCTAATCCTAACCCTAACACAAATCCTAACAGAAACCTAACACTAACCCTAACCCTAACCTTAACACTAACCCTATCCCTCCTCCTAACACTGTCTCTAACCCTAACATTAAACCTAACACTAACCCTAACCCTAATCCTTACCCTAACACTAACACTCAACTAATCCTAACCCTAAACCTAACAATAATCGTAACTCTAAACCTAATACTAATCCGAAATCTAACTATAACACTAACCAAACACTAACAGTATCCCTAATGGTAAACCTAAATATTACACTAACCCTAACCGTAACACTAACTCAAACTGCAACTCTAAACCTAAACCTAATCCTAACAGTAACCCTAACCCTAAACATAACTCTTCCCTAACCCTATTCCTAATCCTAAACTGACCCCTAAACCTATCCATTACCCTAAGCCAAACACTCTCCCTAATGCTAACCTAGTCCTAACACTAACCCTTAGCCTATCCCAAACCCTAATTATTTTACTATTCCTAACCCTAGGCCTCATTCTTGCTCTGGCCTTAACCCAAAACCTGACCCTTATCTGACCCTTACACTAACCTAGATCTAAACCTGACACTAACCCTAAAACGGACCGTAACTTACCCTACCAGTAAACCTATACCTTATCCTAACAGGAACACGAGCATTAGACCAAACCTCATCCTAAATAGAGTCATAAATCTGGCATTAGCCCTAAACCAAAAAATTGAACTAGCCCTAACAATAACCCTTAACCTAACAAAAAAAATAACCCTATGCCTAGACCCAATGCTATTCCTAATTCTGGCCCTAATCCTAACCCAAACACTGACGCTTATTCTATCACAAACCAATAGCTCTAAACCTTATCCTAACCCCAAATCTAACCCCAATACTAGACTTATCCATAACCCTAACCCTAATACTAGCCATAACCATAACCCATAGCCCTAACGGTAGCCATAAACATCACACAAACCTAGCCCTTATCCGACCCTTAAAACTAGCCCTAAATGTAACTCTAACCATAACACTAGACCTGACCCTAACCCTAACCCTCGACCTAGTCCTAAACCTAGCTCAAACTCTAAACTTTTCCCTAATCATAACACTAACCCTAACCCTAACCCTAACCCTAGCAATGACTCTAACCTTAACCATAGCCCTAGACCTAACCCTAGCTCAAACCCTAATTCTTACCCTTAATAGAACCCTGACACTAACCCTAGGCCTAACCCTAACTCAAGTCATAAACTTAACCTTAACCCTAGCCCTAAACTTAGCTTTAACCCTATCCACTACCTTAAAGGTAAGCCTAAACCAAATGTTAACCCTAGGCCTAACGCTAACCCTATTGCTATCAATAACCATATCAATTACTCTAAACCTAACCTGAATCCTAAACCTAACCCTATCCATTATCCGAATCCTAAACCAAACACTAATGATAATACAAGCCTTAAACCTAAACCTTAACCTAAACCAAGCCATACCAGGATATTGACCATAATAAAACACCTAGCTCTAAAACTGACCCTTATCCTAAACCTAAACCTTCCACTAGACCTAGACATAACCTAACCATAAAACTACTTTGATCATAGACCTGACATTAGCCCTAGCCCTAATCTTAGCCCTATCCCTAACACATACCCTCATCCTGGCACTAAACCTAGCCTTAATATTAACCCAAACACTAACCCTAGCCCTAAATCAAATTCTAACCCGAACCCAAGTTATAAACTTAGCTATAACACCCTTCCCCTAAATCTAACCCTAACCCTAACACTAACACTGACACCAACCATAACCCTAGCCCTAATCCTAGGCCTAACCCTAACCCTAACCTTAGCACTAATCCTAGCTCTAATTTAGCCCTAACCCTAAACCTACCCCTAACTCTAACTCAAAGAATTTATCTAATTGCACCGCAGTCCTATTCCTTGTTCTAACCCTATCCATTACTGTAACCCTAACACTAGCCCTAACCTTACCCTAATGCAGGCCTTAGCCCTACACCTAGATCTAACCATAACAAGAAATCTTAGCCTAAACCTCATCCTACCCCTAGCCCTAACACTATCGCTAATCCTAAAACTAGCCCTATTCCTAGCCCTTGCTCGAAAGCAAAACTGAGCCACAGCCCTAACCTAACCCTAGCCTAATGGTAACGCTAGACCTGACATTACCCCATCCCTAATTCTTACCCTAACCCTAACACAAAACCTAACCCTACTCCTAGCCGTAATCCTAGCCCTGATTCGAGTCCTATCCCTAACCCTGATCAGTAACACTGATTCTGACTCTGACCCTAACACTACCCCTATCTATAATCATCTCCCTAAACCTAAACCTAATCTAAACACTAGACATTGACCTAGACCTAATGCTATCTCAAATAATAAACCTAGTTCTTACATTAACCATAGTCCTTCACTAGCCCTAACCTAACTCAAAACCTAGCCCTAATCTGAGCCCTAATTCTAGTTTTAATCATAGCCCTAACCCTATCCCTACCCCTAACACTTAACCTAAACCTAACCCAAAACCTAAACCTTGTCCTAACCCGAAGCCTAAACCAAAACATAGCCCTATTCCTAACGATAACACTAGGCCTCAATCTAGACACAATTTTATCCATTACACTAACTATAACCCAAAGCAAATTCTAACCCTAGACCTAACCCTAACCATAGCCCTAAAATATCCATAACCCTAGTCCTAACTGTAGCTCTAATCCTATCCATTACCTGTACCGTATCTTTAACCAAATTCTATCCCTAGGCCTAACTCTAATTCTATGCCTTACCCTAACCCTGTCCATTATACTAAACCTAACCTGAACCTGAAACCTAACCATATCCATTACTCTAAACCTAATGCTAATTTCATCCTTAACCCTAAACCTTAATTTAACCCATACCTTAATCCTGACTCTGACCCTAATAATAACCCTAGCTATAAACCTGACCGTAACCCTCAATGTAACCCTTACAATAGACCTGGTCATAAACTTAAACCTAAAATTATCCCTAACCATAAGCCTACAACTGACATTAGCCATAGACCTAATCCTAGCCCTAACACTAGCAAAAGCACTACCACTAATCCTAACCCTAATCCTAGCCTTAACCCTAATCCTAACCTTAACCAGAGCCCTAACCCTAATTTTATCCCATGCCTAGCCCAAAATGTAGCTGTAACATCATACCTTACCCTAACCCTAATGCTAACACCAACACTAGTCCTAACCCTAGGCCAAAATCTAACATTAACCTTAGGGCTAATCCTAGCCCTAAATTAAACCTAATCCTAAACCTAATTCTATCCCTAGCCCTAAGACTAACTCTAGCTCTCGCCCTAGCCCTATCCCTAGTTCAAAACCTATTCCTTACCACAACCCAAAGCCTAACCCTATCCCTAGCCCCAACCCTAACTCTAACCACCATCCAAGCCCTAAACCTGGTTGTAAACCCTAACCTAAATCCCAAACCTCACCCTAACACTAGCCCTAAACTTAATGCTAATTGGAAAACTAGCTCTAACCCTACCCTAGCCCTAAAACAACACTGAGCCATAATCCTAACCCTACTTGTTAACCTAAACCAAATATTAACCTTAAACCTATCCCTAAACTTAGCCCTAATTTGAGTCCTAACCCTAAACATAGAAATAACCCTGACCCTGACTGGGACCCTAACAGTACCCCTACCTCTAAACATTGCCCAACACTAACCCTAGAACTAGCCCTAATCAGAAAACTAGTTCTCTCATTAGCCATAGCCCTAATGCTGACAAAAATCCTAGCCTAATCCTAGCCCTTACTCTAACCCTAACCCTAACCCTACCTCTAACCCTGTCCCTTATACTAAGCCAAACACTCTCCCTAATGTTACTCTATTCTTAATCCTTAGCCTACCCCAAACCCCAACCCTATTACTAGTTCTAAACCTAGTCCTCATTCTTGCTTTAACCCTAATCCTAATGCTGACCCTTATTCTGATCCTAATGATAACCCTAGATCTAAACCTGACCCTAACCCTAAACCAAACTCTAACACTACCCTTACAGGTTAAACTATACTTAAACCTAACTATACCACTAGAACTAGACCAAACCTAATCCTAAATAGAGTCATAAATCTAGCCAAAGCCCTAAGAACCTAGCACTAGCCATAACAATAATCTTTAACCTAATGTAAAGACTGAACCTATCACTAGACCAAATGCTAGTCCTGATTGTGGCCTAAACCTTAAAACTAATCCTAACCCAACAATGACCCTTAACCTAATGGAAACCCTAGCTCTAAACCCTATCCTAAACCAAAACCTAACACTAACATAGACTTATCCATAACCCTGAACCTAACACTAGCTATAAACATATCCCTAGCTCTTACATTACCCATAGCCCTAACAGTAGCCTTAAACATCACACAATACCTAGCCTTTATCCTAGCCCTAAACCTAGCCCTAATCATAACTGCAACCATAACCTTAGACCTAACCCTAAGGCTAACCCTCACCGTAGCCTTAACCCAGCTCAAACTCTAAACTTTAGCCTAAAGATAACCCTAACCCTAAAGCAAACCCTAGCCATGACTCAAAACCAAACCCTTGCCCTAGCACTAACCCTAGACCAAATGCCTACACTTACCCTAAACTTAACCCTAACATTAACCCTAGGCCTAACCCTAGGCCTAACCGTAAACCTAAACTTATCCCTAGCCCTAACCTTAGCTCTAACCCTATCCATTACCCTAAAGATAAGCCTAATCTAAATGATATCCCTATGCCTAATGATAACCGTATCACTAACAATAACCCTATCTATTACTCAAAAACTAACCGGAACCATAAAACCAATTCTATCCATTACCCTATTCGTAACCCTAACCCTAAAACTAATTCAATCCTTAACCCTAAAACTTAACCTAAACCAAATCCTACCCAGAACCTGACCCTAATAATACACCTAGCTTTAAATTGACACTTACCTAAATGTAACCCTTACACTAGACTTAGCCGTAACCTAAGCCTAAAACTAACACTAACCATAAATCTAGAACTGGCATTAATCCTATCCCTAATCCTAGCCCTATCTCTAACAGAAACCCTCATCCTAGCACTAAACATAGCCTTAATCCTAACCCTAAATCTAACCCTAATTCTAATGCTTGCCCTAGCCCTAAACCTAGCAATAACTTCATTCCTTCCCCTAACCCTAACCCTAACCCTAGGCCTAACCATAACACTAACCCTAGCCCTAAATCTAGCCCTAATTTAGCCCTAACCCTAAACCTAACCCTAATCCTAGCCCTAAGACTAACTCTAATTCTCGTCCTAGCCCAATTTCTAGTTCTAACTCTATCCGTTAATAACTAGCTCTAACCTTAGTCCTAAACCTAGCCATAGCCCTAAACCTAGATCTAACCATAACAGTAAACCTAAGCCTAAACCTCACAATACCACTAGCGCCAACACTGATCCTAAAAGTAGCCCTAGCTGTAAAACAAAACTGTGACAAAGCCCTAACTCTAACCCTAAACAAACCATAATCCTAGACTTGATATTAGACCTATCCCTAATTCTTACTCTAATGCTTACACAAATCCTAACCCTACACATAGCCTTAACCCTAGAACTAAATCGAGTCTATCCCTAACTCTGATCAGTAACACAGATTTTGACTCTGATGGTAACACAAACCCTATCTCTAATCATCACCCTAAACCTAAACCTAATCTACACACTAGATTTAGACATAATGCTAAACTTAACACTAGAATTATCATAACCGTAGTTCTAACAATAGCCCTAGTCCTAAATAGCCCTAACCTAACTCAAAACCTAGACCTAATCAGAGCCCTAACCCTAGCTTTAACCCTAGCCCTAACATTAACCCTAGCCCTAACAATTAACCTAAACCTAACTAACCTGAACCTAAATAAAACCTAAACCTAACTAAACCTAAACCTTGTCCTAACCGGAAATCTAACCTAATCCATAGCCCTAATCCTAACCATAATCCTATCTGTATCCCTAGCTCTAATCTTATCCATTAACCTAACCATAAAACTAACCAAATTCTAACCCTAGGAATAACCCTAACCAAAGCTCTATCCTAACCATAACCCTAGTCCTAACTGTAGCTCTAATCCAAACTATTATCCTAACCATAACCCTAACCGAATTCTATCCCTAGGCCTAAATCTAACCCTATCCCTAATCCTAAACCTCTCCATAACTCTAATTCTAACCTTAACCCTAAAACTATCCCTAATGCTAATTTGAGCCCTAAGCCTAATCCTTAACCTAACACATATCCTAACCCTGGCTCTGAAACTAATAATACCCCTAGCTGTAACCAGACCCTAAACTTCAACCTAACAATTACAATAGACTTGGCCATAATCTTTAGCCTAAAACTATCGCTAACCATAATGCTAGACATTACATTAGCCATATCCCTAATCCTAGCCCTAACCCTAATACAAATCCTAGCCCTAATCCTATCCCTAAGCCTAGCCTTAATCCTAACCCTAACATTAACCCTAGCCCCAACCCTAATTTTATGCTTTGCCCTAGCCCTAAATGTAGATGTAACATCATACCTTACCCTAACCCTAATGCTAACCCTAACCCTAGCCCTAACCCTAACCCTAATCTTAACCTTAACCCTAACACTTTTCTAAACCTAACCCTTACCCTAACACTAAACTTAACACTAAACCTAACCCTAACCCTAACATTAACCCTAAACCTAACCCTAACCCTATCACTAACACTAACCCTAAAACAAACACTAACCCTCACCATAAATGTAACCCTAACCCTAACATTTACTCTAAACCTAATCCTATCATTAACCTTAAACCTAACTCTAACACTAACCCAAAGAGTAATCCTAACCCTAAACCTAACCCTAACTGTAACACTAACCCTAAACTATCCCTAACCCAAACCCTAACCCTAACACTAACACTAACCCTAACACTAAACTAACCCTAACACTAAACGTAACCCTAACCCTTACACGAACCCTAACATAAACCTAACACTATCCCTAAACCTAACCCTAACCCCAAAACTAACCATAACCCAAACACTAACTCTAAACTAAACCTAAACCAAACACTAACATTAACACAACCCTAATCCTAACCCTAACATTTATCCTAAACCTAACCCTAACCCTAACACTAAACCTAACCCTAAACCTACAATGATGCCTAACTTTAAAACGAACCCTAAACCTAACCCTAACCCTAACCCTAATCTTAACCTTAACCCTAACACTTTTCTAAACCTAACCCTTACCCTAACACTAAACTTAACACTAAACCTAACCCTAACCCTAACATTAACCCTAAACCTAACCCTAACCCTATCACTAACACTAACCCTAAAACAAACACTAAACCTCACCATAAATGTAACCCTAACCCTAACATTTACTCTAAACCTAATCCTATCATTAACCTTAAACCTAACTCTAACACTAACCCAAAGAGTAATCCTAACCCTAAACCTAACCCTAACTGTAACACTAACCCTAACCGTAATCCTACACTTAACCCTAACACTAACTTTAACAATATCTCTAATATGAAACCTAAATCTAATCCTAATTATAACCCTAACACTAACCCTAACCATAACTCTAACACGAAACCTATGCCTAATCCTAACCTTAACCCTAACACTAACCCATACCCTAACCTTAACCCTAACAGAAACCCTTAAACTAACGGTAACACTAACACAAACCCTAACCAAACTGTAACCCTAATCCTAACCTAACCCAAAACCCTACCTAAAACTAATCTTAAACCTAACCTTAACACTAACCTAAACACTAACCCTAACCCTAACCCTATAACTAAACCTAACCCTAAAGCTAAACCTAACACTAACCCTAACCCTAAACCAAACCCTAATTCTAACTCTAAACTTAACCGTAACCCTAATTATAAACTTAACCCTAACCCTTACACAAACCCTAACCCTAACCGAACACTAACCACAACACTAACCCTAACACTACTCCTAAAGCCAACCCTAACCCTTACTCTAAAACTAAGCCTAACCCTAACCTGAACCCTAGGCCTAAACCTAACCCTATCACAAACACTAACCCTAACCGAACACTAACCCTAACTCTAACCCTACCCCTAACCCAAATACTAAACCTAAACCTAAGATTTTCCCTAATCTTAACTGTAACCCTAAACCTAACCCTAATCCTAACCTTAACACATATCCTAACAGAAACCTAACACTAACCCTAACACTAACCCTAACCCTAACCTTAACACTAACCCTATCCCTCCCGCTAACACTGACTCTAACCCTAACATTAACCCTAACACTAACCCTAACCCTAATCATTACCCTAACCCTAACACTCAACTAATCCTATCCCTAAACCTAACAATAATCATAACGCTAAACCTAACACTAATCCGAAATCTAACTATAACACTAACAAAAACACTAACACTATCCCTAATGGTAAACCTAAATATTACACTAACCCTAACCGTAACACTAACTCAAACTGCAACTCTAGCCCTAAACCTAATCCTAACAGTAACCCTAACCCTAAACATAACCCTATCCCTATCCCTATTCCTAATCCTAAACTTACCCCTAAACCTATCCATTACCCTAAGCCAAACACTCTCCCTAATGCTAACCTAGTCCTAACACTAACCCTTAGCCTATCCCAAACCCTAATTATTTTACTATTCCTAACCCTAGGCCTCATTCTTGCTCTGGCCTTAGCACAAAACCTGACCCTTATTCTGACCCTTACACTAACCTAGATCTAAACCTGACACTAATGCTAAACCAGACCGTGACTCTTCCCCTACAAGTAAACCTATACCTTAACCTAACAGTAACACTAGCACTAGACCAAACCTCATCCTAAATAGAGTCATAAATCTGGCCCTAGCCCTAAACCAAAAAATTGAACTAGCCCTAACAATAACCCTTAACCTAACACAAAAAATAACCCTATGCCTAGACCCAATGCTATTCCTAATTCTGGCCCTAATCCTAACCCAAACACTGATGCTTATTCTAACACAAAATAATAGCTCTAAACCTTATCCTAACCCCAAATCTAACCCTAATACTAGACTTATCCATAACCCTAACCCTAATACTAGCCATAACCATAACCCATAGCCCTAACGGTAGCCATAAACATCACACAAACCTAGCCTTTATCCTACCCTTAAACCTAGCCCTAAATGTAACTCTAACCATAACACTAGACCTAACCCTAACCCTAACCCTCGACCTAGTCCTAAACCTAGCTCAAACTCTAACCTTTTCCCTAATCATAACACTAACCCTAACCCTAAGCCTAACCCTAGCAATGGCTCTAAATCTAACCCTCGCCCTAGACCTAACCCTAGCTCAAACCCTAATACCCTAAATAGAACCCTGACACTAACCCTACGCCTAACCCTAACCCGAGCCATAAACTTAACCTTAACCCTAGCCCTAAACTCAGCTCTAACCCTATGCATTACCCTAAAGGTAAGCCTAAATCAAATGTTAACCCTAGGCCTAACGTTAACCCTATTGCTATCAATAACCATATTCATTACTCTAAACCTAACCTGAATCCTAAACCTAACCCTATCCATTATCCAAATCCTAAACCAAACCCTAATGATAATACAAGCCTTAACCCTAAACCTTAACCTAAACCAAGCCATACCCGGACACTGACCATAATAAAACACCTAGCTCTAAAACTGACCCTTACCCTAAACCTAAACCTTCCACTAGACCTAGCCATAACCTAACCATAAAACTACCACTTACTTTGATCATAGACCTGACATTAGCCCTAGCCCTAATCTTAGCCCTATCCCTAACACATAACCTCATCCTGGCACTAAACCTAGCCTTAATATTAACCCAAACACTAACCCTAGCCCTAAATCAAATTCTAACCCGAACCCTAGCTATAAACCTAGCTTTAACACCCTTCCCCTAAATCTAACCCTAACCCTAACACTAACACTGACACCAACCATAACCCTAGCCCTAACCCTAGGCCTAACCCTAACCCTAACCTTAGCACTAATCCTAGCTCTAATTTAGCCCTAACCCTAAACCTACCCCTAACTCTAGCTCAAAGAATTTCTCTAATTGCACCGCAGTCCTATTCCTTGTTCTAACCCTATCCATTACTGTAACCCTAACACTAGCCCTAACCTTACCCTAATGCAGGCCTTAGTCCTACACCTAGATCTAACCATAACAAGAAATCTTAGCCTAAACCTCATCCTACCACTAGCCCTAACACTATCGCTAATCCTAAAACTAGCCCTATTCCTAGCCCTTGCTCGAAAGCAAAACTGAGCCACAGCCCTAACCTAACCCTAGCCTAATGGTAACGCTAGACCTGACATTACCCCATCCCTAATTCTTACCCTAACCCTAACACAAAACCTAACCCTACTCCTAGCCGTAATCCTAGCCCTGATTCGAGTCCTATCCCTAACCCTGATCAGTAACACTGATTCTGACTCTGACCCTAACACTACCCCTATCTCTAATCATCTCCCTAAACCTAAACCTAATCTAAACACTAGACATTGACCTAGACCTAATGCTATCTCAAATAATAAACCTAGTTCTTACATTAACCATAGTCCTTCACTAGCCCTAACCTAACTCAAAACCTAGCCCTAATCTGAGCCCTAATTTTAGTTTTAATCATAGCCCTAACCCTATCCCTACCCCTAACACTTAACCTAAACCTAACCCAAAACCCAAACCTTGTCCTAACCCGAAGCCTAAACCAAAACATAGCCCTATTCCTAACGATAACACTAGGCCTCAATCTAGATACAATTTTATCCATTACAATAACTATAACCCAAAGCAAATTCTAACCCTAGACCTAACCCTAACCATAGCCCTAAAATATCCATAACCCTAGTCCTAACTGTAGCTCTAATCCTATCCATTACCTGTACCATATCTTTAACCAAATTCTATCCCTAGGCCTAACTCTAATTCTATGCCTTACCCTAACCCTGTCCATTATACTAAACCTAACCTGAACCTGAAACCTAACCATATCCATTACTCTAAACCTAATGCTAATTTCATCCTTAACCCTAAACCTTAATTTAACCCATACCTTAATCCTGACTCTGACCCTAATAATAACCCTAGCTATAAACCTGACCGTAACCCTCAATGTAACCCTTACAATAGACCTGGTCATAAACTTAAACCTAAAATTATCCCTAACCATAAGCCTACAACTGACATTAGCCATAGACCTAATCCTAGCCCTAACACTAGCAAAAACACTACCACTAATCCTAACCCTAATACTAGCCTTAACCCTAATCCTAACCTTAACCAGAGCCCTAACCCTAATTTTATCCCATGCCTAGCCCAAAATGTAGCTGTAACATCATACCTTACCCTAACCCTAATGCTAACACCAACACTAGTCCTAACCCTAGGCCAAAATCTAACATTAACCTTAGGGCTAATCCTAGCCCTAAATTAAACCTAATCCTAAACCTAATTCTATCCCTAGCCCTAAGACTAACTCTAGCTCTCGCCCTAGCCCTATCCCTAGTTCAAAACCTATTCCTTACCACAACCCAAAGCCTAACCTTATCCCTAGCCCCAACCCCAACTCTAACCACCATCCAGGCCCTAAACCTGGTTGTAAACCCTAACCTAAATCCCAAACCTCACCCTAACACTAGCCCTAAACTTAATGCTAATTGGAAAACTAGCTCTAACCCTACCCTAGCCCTAAAACAACACTGAGCCATAATCCTAACCCTAATTGTTAACCTAAACCAAACATTAACCTTACACCTATCCCTAAACTTAGCCCTAATTTGAGTCCTAACCCTAACCATAGAAATAACCCTGACCCTGACTGGGACCGTAACAGTACCCCTAGCACTAAACATTGCCCAACGCTAACCCTAGAACTAGCCCTAATCAGAAAACTAGTTCTCTCATTAGCCATAGCCCTAATGCTGACACAAATCCTAGCCTAATCCTAGCCCTTACTCTAACCCTAACCCTAACCCTACCTCTAACCCTATCCCTTATACTAAGCCAAACCCTCTCCCTAATGTTACTCTATTCTTAAACTTAATCCTTAGCCTATCCCAAACCCCAACCTTATTACTAGTACTAAACCTAGCCCTTATTCTTGCTTTAACCCTAATCCTAATGCTGACCCTTATTCTGATCCTAACGGTAACCCTAGATCTAAACCTGACCCTAACCCTAAACCGAACTCTAACACTACCCTTACAGGTTAAACTATACTTAAACCTAACAGTACCACTAGCACTTGACCAAACCTAATCCTAAATAGAGTCATAAATCTAGCCTAAGCCCTAAAATCCTAGCACTAGCCATAATAATAATCTTTAACCTAACGTAAAGACTGAGCCTATCACTAGACCAAATGCTAGTCCTGATTGTGGCCTAAACCATAAAACTAATCCTAACCCAACAATGACCCTTAACCTAATGGAAACCCTAGCTCTAAACCCTATCCTAAACCAAAACCTAACACTAACATAGACTTATCCATAACCCTGAACCTAACACTAGCTATAAACATATCCCTAGCTCTTACATTACCCAAAGCCCTAACATTAGCCTTAAACATCACACAATACCTAGCCTTTATCCTAGCCCTAAACCTAGACCTAATCATACCTGCAACCATAACCTTAGACCTAACCCTAAGGCTAACCCTCACCGTAGCCTTAACCCTAGCTCAAACTCTAATCTTTAGCCTAAAGATAACCCTAACCCTAAACCAAACCCTAGCCATGACTCAAAACCTGACCCTTGCCCTAGCCCTAACCCTAGCTCAAATGCCTACACTTCCCCTAAACCTAACCCTAACATTAACCCTAGGACTAAACCTAAACCTAAACCTAACCTTAACCCTAGCCCTAACCTTAGCTCTAACCCTATCCAATACCCTAAAGATAAGCCTAATCCAAATGATATCCCTATGCCTAAAGATAACCCTATCGCTAACACTAACCCTATCTATTACTCAAAAACTAACCGGAACCGTAAAACTAATTCTATCCATTACCCTATTTGTAACCCTAACCCTAAAGCTAATTTAATCCTTAACCCTAAAACTTAACCTAAACCAAACCCTACCCAGAACCTGACCCTAATAATACACCTAGCTTTAAATTGACACTTACCTAAATGTAACCCTTACACTAGACTTAGCCGTAACCTAAACCTAAAACTAACACTAACCATAAATCTAGAACTGACATTAACCCTATCCCTAATCCTAGCCCTATCTCTAACAGAAACCCTCATCCTAGCACTAAACATAGCCTTAATCCTAACCCTAATTCTAACCTTTGCCCTAGCCCTAAACCTAGCAATAACTTCATTCCTTCCCCTAACCCTAACCCTAACCCTAGGCCTAACCATAACACTAACCCTAGCCCTAAATCTAGCCCTAATTTAGCCCTAACCCTAAACCTAACCCTAATCCTAGCCCTAAGACTAACTCTAACTCTCGTCCTAGCCCAAATTCTAGTTCTAACTCTATCCGTTAATAACTAGCTCTAACCTTAGTCCTAAACCTAGCCATAGCCCTAAACCTAGATCTAACCATAACAGTAAACCTAAGCCTAAACCTCACAATACCACTAGCGCCAACACTGATCCTAAAAGTAGCCCTAGCTGTAAAACAAAACTGTGACAAAGCCCTAACTCTAACCCTAAACAAACCATAATCCTAGACTTGACATTAGACCTACCCCTAATTCTTACTCTAATGCTTACACAAATCCTAACCCTACACATAGCCTTAACCCTAGCCCTAAATCGAGTCTATCCCTAACTCTGATCAGTAACACAGATATTGACTCTGATGGTAACACAAACCCTATCTCTAATCATCACCCTGAATCTAAACCTAATCTACACAGTAGATTTAGACATAATGCTAAACTTAACACTGGAATTATCATAACCTTAGTTCTAACAATAGTCCTAGTCCTAAATAGCCCTAACCTAACTCAAAACCTAGACCTAATCAGAGCCCTAACCCTAGCTTTAACCCTAGCCCTAACATTAACCTTAGCCCTAACACTTAACCTAAACCTAACTAACCTGAACCTAAATAAAACCTAAACCTAACTAAACCTAAACCTTGTCCTAACCCGAAATCTAACCCAAACCATAGCCCTAATCCTAACCATAATCCTATCTGTATCCCTAGCTCTAATCTTATCCATTAACCTAACCATAAAACTAACCAAATTCTAACCCTAGGAATAACCCTAACCAAAGCTCTATCCTAACCATAACCCTAGTCCTAACTGTAGCTCTAATCCAAACTATTATCCTAGCCATAACCCTAACCGAATTCTATCCCTAGGCCTAAATCTAACCCTATCCCTAAACCTAAACCTGTCCATAACTCTAATTCTAACCTTAACCCTAAAACTATCCCTAATGCTAATTTGAGCCCTAAGCCTAATCCTAAACCTAACACATATCCTAACCCTAACTCTGACCCTAATAATACCCCTAGCTGTAAACCGGACCCTAAACTTCAACCTAACAATTACAATAGACTTGGCCATAATCTTTAGCCTAAAACTATCGCTAACCATAATGCTAGACCTTACATTAGCCATATCCCTAATCCTAGCCCTAACCCTACTACAAATCCTAGCCCTAATCCTATCCCTAAGCCTAGCCTTAATCCTAACCCTAACATTAACCCTAGCCCTAACCCTAATTTTATGCTTTGCCCTAGCCCTAAATGTAGATGTAACATCATACCTTACCCTAACCCTAATGCTAACCCTAACCCTAGCCCTAAACCTAGGCCTAAACCTACCACTAACCATAGCTCTAATCTAGCCCTAATTTAGCCCTAACCCTAAACCTAACACTATGCCTAGCCCTAAGACTAACTCTAACTCTTGCCCTATCCCTATCCCCAGTTCTAAACATATTAGTTACCATGACCCAAACCCTATCCATATCCCTAGCCCCAAGCCTAGCCCTAACCTTCACCCTAGCCCTAAACCTGGATCTAACCCTAACCTTTTGCCTAAAGCTAAAACTAGCCCTAACCCAAATGATAATTGGAAAACTAGCCCTAACACTACCCTAGCCCTAAAACAAAATCGAGCCATAACTCTAACCCCAACCCTTAACCTAAACCAAACACTAACCCTACACCTAGCCCTAAACGTAGTCCTAATTTGAATCCCAATTCTAACCCTAGAAGTAACCCTGACCCTTACTCAGACCCCAAAGTAACCCTAGCTGTAAACATTGACCTAATGCTAACCCTAGAACTAGCCCTAATCAGAACCTAGTTCTTTCATTAGCTGTAGCCCTAATGCTAACACAAATCCTAACCCTATTCCAAGCCCTAAACCTGGGTTTAACCCTAACCCTAATGCTAACTCTAACTCTACCTCTAACCCTACGCCTTACCCTAAGCCAAACCCTCACCCTAATTCTACCCTAGTCCTAACCATAATCCTTAGCCTACCTCAAACCCTATACCCTATCTGTTTTACTAGTCCTACCCTAGCCCTCATTCTAGATCTAACCTTAACTCTAACCCTGACCCTTATTCTGACCCTAACACTAACCCTAGGTCTAAACACGACACCCTGAAGTGAACCCTAATCCTACCCCTACTGGTAAACTTATACCTAAACCTAACAGTAACACTAGCACTAGAACAAACCTAATCCTAAATAGAGTCATAAATCTAGCCTTAGCCCTAAAGAAAAATCCTAGCACTATTCCTAACAATAACCGTTAACCTAACGTAAAGACTAACTCTATCCCTTTACCCAATGCTGGTCCTATATCTGGCTCTCACCCTAAACCTAACCCTAACCCGACAATGACAGTTACCCTAAAACAAACCCTAGCTCTAAATCTTATCGTAACCCCAAACCTAAATAGAACACTAGACTTATCCATAACCGTAACCCTAAAACTAGCCATAACAATATCCCTAGCTCTTACATTACCCATAGTCCTAATGCTAGCCATAAAACTCACACAAATGTAGCTCTTATCCTAGCCCTAAACCTAGCCCTTATTGTAACCCCAACCAGAAGCCTAGAACTAATATTAACCCTAACCCTTGCCCTAACCCTAATTCAAGCTCAAACTCTAACCTTAATCTAAACATAACCCTAACCCTAACCCTAACATTAGCCCTCACTCTAACCCTAACCCTCAAACTAGCCCTAAACCTAGCTGAAACGCTAACACTTACCCCAAAACTAACCCTGACACTAACCCGAGGCCTAACCCTCACCCTAGTCCTAATTATAACTTTAAAACTAGCCTTAACTTTGCTCTAACCCTATCCATTACCCTAAAGATAAGCATAACCCAAATGCTACCCCTACACCTAACACTAACACTATTGCTAACACTAACCCTATTCATTACTGTAAACCTAACCTGAACCCTAAACCTAACCATATCAATTACCCTAACCATATCCCTAATGCTAATTCAACTCTTAACCCTGAATCTTAACCTAAACCAAACCCTACTCAAACCCTGACTCTAAAAATACACCTAGCTTTAAAACTGACCCTTAACCTAAACCTAAACCTTACACTAGACCTAGCCATAAACTAACCCTAAAATTAATCATAACCATAAATTCGGACTTCACAATAACCCCAGCACTAATCCTAGCTCTCACCCTGACACAAACACTAGTCCTAATCTTAGGCCTACACCTAACCTTAATCCTAATCCAAACCATAACTTGTCCCATATCTCTAATTTTAACCCTCGCCCTAGACCTGAACTTAGGTATAACCCCATCCTTTCCCCTAACCCTATCACTAAACCTAACCCTAACAGTAACCATATCTCTAGTGCTAACCATAGGACTAACCCTAACACTAACCCTAGCACTAATCCTAGCCCTAATTTAGCCCTAACCCTAACTCTACCCCTAACCTTGGCCTAAAACTAACTCTATCTATCCCCAGCCCTATTTCTAGTTCTAACCCTATCCACTACAATGAACCTAACACAAGCCCTAAGATTAGCCCTAACCCTAGCCCTAGACCCTTCCATAGATCTAACCATAACTCTACATTTGACCCCAACCCTAAGCCTAATCCTCAACCTACCACTAGACCTAACACTATCGCTAATCCTAAACCTATCCGTAACCCTAGCCTTATCCCTTAAACAAAACCGAGCCTTTGCCCTAACCCTAAATGTTAACCTAAACCAAACCCTATCCCTAAACCTAGCCATAAACTTCTACCTCTAATTCATGTCCTAGTCCTATAATTAACCCTGACCTTGACTTATATTCTAACACTAATCTTAGTTCTAAATATCACACTAACCCTAAAGATAATGCTAACACTAGATCTAGACCAAATACTAACTCTAATCATAACCTTAGATCTTAAATTAGCCATAGCCCTAACCCTAGCCCTACACCTAACAGAAAAACTAGCGCTAATCTGAGCCCTAACACTAGAAATAAACCTAAACCTAAACCTAACTTTAGCCCTAACCCTAAGACTAACCTGAGACCTAAACCTAGCCCTAACTCTATCACTTACCCTAAGCCAAACCCTATCCATAATGCTAACCTTAGTCCTAATCCTAATCCATAGCCTAATCCAAACCCTAACCACATTACTAGTCCTAAATCTAGCCCTCTTTCTAGCTCTTACCCTAACTCAAATCCTTACCGTAACACAAACTCTCAGTCTAAATCTGATCCTACCCCTAAACCAAAACCTAAAACTAGTCCTACCAGTAAACTTATACCTAAACCTAACCCTAACATTAACCCTAGACCTAAGCCTAATCTGAAATATAGCCATAACTATAGACCTAGACCTAAAAAAACCCTGAGTGCTAGCCCTAACATAATCCTTAACCTAAAGCAAACACTAACCCAATCCTTAGACCTAACTCTACTCCTAATTCTGGTTTCACCTTAAACCTAACTCTAACCTGAACACTGACCCTAACACTAACACTAAACCTAGCTCTATACCTGAACCTAACCCAAAACCTAAACATAACACTAGACATAGCCATAACTCTAACACTAAAACTAGCTCTAATCAAAACATATATCTTACATTACACATAGCCTTAACCCTGGGCCAAAACCTAACATAAAACCTAACCCTAATCTGAGGCTTAAGCCTACCCTAAGCATAACCATAATCCTAAATGTAGCCCTAACCCTAACCCTTGCCTTACACATAACCCTATCTCAAAGCATAACCCTTAGCCTAAACATAACCCTAGACCTATTCCTAAATCTAAACCTAAACTTAGCCCTAATCCTAACCTTAACCCTAGTACTAACCCTAGCTCTAACCTAACAGTATCCTAACCCTGACCCTAACACTAATAATAACCCTAGCCCTAAACCTAAACCTATCTCTAACCCTAATCATAAACCTAAACCTCGACCTAACCCTAAACCTAAACCTTGCCATAAACTTAACTGTAAACCTTTTCATAAATCAAAACTAAACCTATCCCTAAACCTACAATTAACCATAACCTAAACTTAACCCTAAACCTAATCTTTCATCTAATCCAATACATTACTCTAAAACTAACCCTAACCTTAATGAAAAAACTAGCCCTAACCCCAATCATAACCCTAACCATAACTATAACCATAATCCAGACCTAACAATAAACCTAACACTCCCCCAAGCCCTAACCATAGTTTAATACCTATCCGTTACCCCAAACCTAACACTAGCCATAGCCCTATCAATAATGCTATTTCTAGCCCAAACCTAACACTAAACCTAGCCGTTATCCTCGCCCTAATTTAGCCCTATCCCTAACCCTAACCCTAACACTAGAATTAAGACTAACTATAATTCTTACACAAGAGTTATCCCTACATCTAACCCTAAACCTAAACCAAGCTCTAAAACTAATCATAACCCTTGCACTATCCTTAGCTCTAGTTCTAACTCTAGATCAAAACCTATCTCTAAAAGTAACCCTAACCTGATGCCTCAGCCTAACTCTGAAACTACCTCTAACCCTAATGCTAAAGCTGAAATAAGCTGTAACCCTAGCCCTAGCCCTAAAACAATACCGAGCCATACCCCTAACACTAACACTTACACTAGATCAAACCCTAACCCTACACCAGCCCTAAACCTATCCCTAATTTGAAACATAACCTTAACCCTAAACATAACCATGACCCTGACTCATATCCAAACACTAAACCTAGCTCTAAATATCACCCTAACTTTAAACCTAACCCTAACACTAGACCTAGCCCTAATCGTAACTCCAGATCTTACAATAGCCATAACCATAACACTAGCCCTAACCATAATACAAAACTAGCCCTAACCAAAGCCCTAACATGAGCTTTAACCCTAAACATAACCATAACACTGGTCCTAACCCAAGCTTTAAACCTATCCCTTACCCTAAACCAAACCCTCACCCTAATGCTAACCATATTCTTACCACTAATCCTAAACCTAACCAAATATGTAACTCTATAACTAGTCCTAATTCTAGTCTTCATTCTAGGTCTAACCATAACCCAACCCTAACCCTATCCCTGACCATTATTCTGACCCTAACACTAATCTTAGGTCTAAATCTAAACCTAACCCTAAACCGAAACCTAACACTAGCCCTACTGGTAAACTTATACCTAAACCTAACCCTAATACTAGAACTAGACCTAAACCTAATCCTAAATCTAGTTATAACTATAGCTCTAGACCTAAAGACAAACTAGACCTAGACTTAACAATACACTTTACCCTAACCCAAACTCTAACCCCACCTCTAAACCTAACCCTAGTCCAAATTCTGGCTTTAACCCTAATCATTACCCTACGCGAACACTTTCCCTAACACTAACACTAAATCTAGCTCTAAACTTCACCCTAACCCTAACTAACCCTAAAACTACACCTAGCCCTAGCATTATCCATTAAACTAGTCCTAATTCATTACACTAGTTCTGACATTAGCCATAGCTCTAACCTATTACAAAAGCTAGCCCTAATCTAAGCCCTACCTAAGCTTTAACCCTAAAGGTAACTCTAACAATAACCCTAGCCCTAACCATGACCCTAAGCCTAGTCCTAGACCTAATTCTAACCTTAACCCTAGCCCTAACCCTAGCTCTGACCCTATTCATTAACCTAAGATTACTATAATCCTTATGCTAACCCTAGGTGGAACCCTAATCCTAGCACTGGCCTTAACCCTGTCTATTAACTTACAACTAACCTGAACCCTAAACCTAACTGTGTCATTACCAGATCCATAAACATAAGACTAATTTGAAACCTAAACCTAAACCTTAACTTAACAGAAACCCTAACCTTGACCCTGAATCTAATAATACCCATAGCTCCCAAACTGACCCTAACAAGAAATTTAAACTTTACAACAGACCTACCCATAAACCTAATCCTAAAACTATCCCTAACCATAACCTATACCTGACATTAGCCCTAGCTCTAATCCTAGCCCTAACCCTAAAACAAAACTTAATCCACATCCTAGCCATGAACCTCGTCTTAATCATAGCCCTAACCCTAATGTTAGCCCTAACCTTAACTCTAAATCTCACCCTAGTCCTAAAATAAGCTATATTCCCATCTCTTACCCTAAACCTAACCCTAAACCTAAACCTAACCCTAAACCTAAACCTAACACTAGCCCTAGCCTTAACCCTAGGCCTAACCCTAACACTAATCCTAGTCCTAATTTAGCCCTATCCCTAACACTAACCCTAGCCCTAAGACTAACTTTAACTCTCACACTAGCCCTATACCTAGTTCTAACCCTATCCCTTAACATCACTATACACCTAGCCCTAAACGTAGCCCTACCCTAGCCCTATACTTAGCCCTATCTCAAAACCTAGAACTCAACTGATCTGTAAATTTAACCATAACCCTAACACTAAATCTAACCATAACCCTACTCTTATCACTAATCCATAACCTAAGCCTAAATCTCACACTTACACTAGCCCTAACTCTAAGACTAATCTTAAAACTAGCCCTAACTCTACCCCTAGCCCTGAAACAAAACCAAGACATAGCCCTAACCTTAACCAATATCCTAAACCAAAACCTAAACCTACATCTAGCCCTAACCCTATCACTAATTATAGTCTAACACTAACCAAAATACTAATCCTTACCCTGACTCTGACCCTAACTTTAACCCTGGCTCTAAACATCATTATCACCATGTACCTAACATTAACACTAGACCAAGAATAGGCCTAACTCTAACTCTATAACTAGTTGTAATCATAAATCTACTTCATACATTAGCTGTAGCCTTAACCCTAGCCCTAACCTAACCCCAAACCTAGCCTTAATCCGAGTCCTAAACCTAGCTTTAACCCTAAACTTAAACCTAACACTAACCCAAACACTAGCTTTAATCCTATACATAACCCTACCACTAACCTTAGGGCTAACCCTATCCATAACCCTAATGATAACCTTAACCCTTCTGATAACCCTAGGCCTAACCCTAACCCTATACATTACACTAAACCAAACCTAAACCCTAAACCTAACCCTGTCATTACCCTAACCCTAAATCTAACACTAATTCTAGCCCTGCACCTACACACGAACTTAACCCAAACCCTAGCCCTGACCCCGATTCTAAAAATAACCCTAGATCTAAACCTAACACTAACCAAAAACCTAACCCTTACACTGGACCAAGCCATAAACTTAACACTAAATCTATTCCTAACTGTAACCCTAGACCTGATATTAGCCATAGCCCTAATACTGTTCCTAAACCTAAAACAAATCCTAGTCCTCATCGTAGCCCTAAACATAGCCTTAATCATAACCCTAACCCTAACCCTAGTTCTAACCCTAATACTAACATTCGCATTGCCCTAAACCTAGCTATAACCAAATCCTTGGCCTAAACTAATCCCTAACTCTAACCCTAACCCTAATGGTAACCCTTGCTTTATTCTTAGCCCTAGCACTAACCCTAGATCAAAACTTAACTCTAAATATAACCCTCACTTGACGCCTAATCCTAATCCTAAAATTAGCCCTAACTCTAGCCCTAACGTAACCCTAGCCATAATTTAGGCCTATCCCTAAACCTAACCCTAACCCTAGGCCTAAGACTCACTCTAACTCTCACACTAGCCCTATCACTCGTTTTAACCCTGTCCCTTACCATAACACTAACCATAGCCCTAACTCTAGTACTAACCCTTGCCCTATCCTTATCCCTAGAATTAACTGTGGCAAAACGTAACTCTAAATCTAGCACTAACCCAAAGCCTAAGCCTACCCCTAACACTAGCCCAAACCATAATACTAATCCTAAAATGAGCCCTAACAATATCCCTAACCCTAAAACAAAACCGAGCCATAGCTCTAACCCTAACCATTAACCTAAACCAAACCCTAAATTTACACCTAGACCTAACCCTGGCCCTAAAATGAGTTGGAAGCCAAACCCTAAAACTAACCCTGAACCTGACACTGACCTTAACACTTCTAGCTCTAAAATATCACCCTAACCCTAAAATTAACACTAACACTAAACCTAGCACTAAACCCCTACAACTAGCCCTAATTGTAAACCTAGTACTTACATTAGCAGGAATTCTAAGCCTTGCCCAAGCATAACCCAAAACCTAGCCCTAATCCGATCTCTAACCCTAGCTTTGGACCTAACCTAACCCTAACACTAGCCCTAATTGTGATCATAACTCTTAACTTTAAACTGATCTCTAACTCTATCCATTACCATAACCATAACCATAACCATAGTGATAACGCTAGGCATAAATCTAACCCTATCCGGAATTCTAACACTTTCATTACACTAAACCTAACCTGAATCCTAAACCTAACCCTATCATTACACTAACCCTAATCCTAAAACTAATTTAAGCAAAAACTTGAAAACTTAACCTGTCCCAAACCCTTACACAGACCTTGACTTATAATACCCCTATCTCTAAATATGAACATAACCCAACACCTATCCATTAGCCTAGATGTAGCCATAATCCTAATCCTAAAACTATCTTTAACCATAATTCTGTCCCTGAAATTAGCCCTAGCCCTAATGCTAGCCCTAGCCCTAAAAACACACCTAGCCCTCAACCTAGCCCTAAAACTAGCCTTAACCATAATCTTAACTCTAGCCCTACACCTAACCCTAATTCTAACCCTCACCCTATTTCTAAACCTAGCTATAATGACATCCCTTAACCTAAATTTAACCTTAACCCTAACCCTAACTCTAGGCTTAAGCTAAACACAAAACCTAGCCCTAATCCTAGCCCTAATTTAGCTCTATCTCTAACCCTATCCTAACCCTAGCCCTAAGACTAACTCTAAATCTTGCCCTAGCCCTATCCCTAGTTCTAACCCTATACGCTACTGTAAACCTAACACTAGCCCTAACACTTGCCCTAAAGTTGGTCCCAACCCTAACACTAACACTAAATCTAAACTTAAACCTAACCTTAAGCCTAACACTAACCCTAGCCCTAACCCTAATGCTAATTGTAAGACTAGCACTAACCCTAATCCTAGCAGTGAACCAAAACTGAACAATAGCCCTAAGCCTAAACCTTAACTTAAATCAAACACTAAAACTACACCTAAACATAAACCTATCCCTAATTCGAGTCCTAAGCCTCACCTTAAAACTAATCCTGACCCTGACTCATATCCTAACACTCACCCTAGATCTAAGCACTGCCCTAAACTCAAACCGCACACTAATAGTAACAATGGACCTAATTCGAGTCTTAATGCTAACAATAAAACTAACCCTGACTTTGACTCCTATCCTAACAAGAACCATAGCTATAAATATTACCCTAATATTAAACCTAACCCTAACCCTAAAACGAACCCTAATGGTAACTCTATTTCTTACATTAGCCTTAGCCCTATCCTAGCCCTAACCCTATCACAAAAACTAGTCCTACACTGAGCCCTCAACCCAGCTTTAACTCTAACTCTAACCCTAAACATAGCCCTAACCCTAGAACTAAATCAATCCCTTACCCTAAGGAAACCCTAAACCTAAGAGTAACCCTAGACCTATCCCTAGTTCTTAGACTAACCAAAACCCTAACCCTATTAATAGTCCTAACTCTAGCCTTCATTTTAACTCAAACACTTTCCCAAAACCCTAACCCTAACCGTGACTCTTATTCTGACGCTAACACTAATCCTAGATCTAACCCTAACCCCCATACTAACACAAAATTTACCATAATCCTATCCCTAGACCTAACTCTGAACCTAACTCTCAGCCTAGCGCTAATCATAGCTCAGAACCTAACACTTATGCTAAACACAACCATAAACCTAATCCTAGTTCTAACCCTCACCTTAACCCTAACACAAGACCTAATCCTAACTATAGCCCTAGCCCTAAACTTAACTCTAACTATATCCATTACCCTAAAAATAACCCTTACAATAATGCTAACCCTATGCTTAACCCTAACCCTGTCGCTTTCCCCAAACCTATCAATTATCCTAAACTTACCCTGAACCCTAAACCTAACCCAATGATTACGCTAACCCTAACACTAATGCTAATTCAAGCCTTAACCTAACCTCAAATCTAAACCCTATCTCTGACCATGACCCTAATAATTCACCTAGCTATAAACCTGACTCTTACCCTACATAATCCTTACACTAGACCTAGCCATAAATCTAACCCTAAAACTATTCCTAAACTTAACCCTAGACCTGATATTAACACTAGCCTTAATCCTAGTCCTAACCCTAACACAAACCCTACCTCTTATCCTAGCCCTAAACATAGCCTTTATTTTATCCCTAACCCAAACCCTAGGCCTAACCCTAACACTAAACCTAGCCTTAATCTTAGCCCTAATTTAGCCTTATCCCTAACCCTATCCCAAAACCTAACTCTAACTCAAAGTCTAACTCTAACTCTCACTCTAACCCTAACCCTAGTTCTCACTCTATCATTTACTAGAACCCTAATCCTAGTCCTAACCCTTGGTGTAACACTAGACCTATTCATAGCCCTGGCCATAACCCTAGATCTAACCCTAACTATAAATCTAACCCTAAACCTAAGCCTAAACCTAAACCTAACACTAGTCCTAACGCTAATACTAATCCTAAAACTAGATCTAACTCTAGCTCTAGCCCTAAAACAAAACCGAGTCATAGACATAACCCTAACCCTTAACCTAAACCAAACCCTAACTCTACACCTAGCTCTAACGTATCCCTAATTCTAGTCCTACTTCTAACCCAAATACTAACCCTGACCCTGACTCTGACCCTAACATTAACCCTGGCTCTAAACATCATCATCACCGCAAACCTCAACCTAACACTATTCCTAGCCCTATCTCTAACCCTATATCTAGCACTAATCATAACCCTACTTCATACATTAGCCATAGCCTTAACACTAGCCCTAACCTAACCCAAAATCTACCCTTAATCCGAGTCATAAATCTAGCTTTAACCCTAAACTTAAACCTAACCCTAATCCCAAACTAGCAGAAATCCTATACATAACCCTAGCCCTAACCTTAGGTCTAAACCTACCCATTACCCTAACAATAACTGTAACCCTTAAGGTAACCCTAGGCCTAACCCTAACCCTATCTATTACACTAAACCAAACCAAAACCCTAAAACTAACCCTGTCATTACCCTAAACCTAAACCCTACCTAACTCAAACCCTAACCCTGATACTGACCCTAAAAATAACCCTAGATATAAACCTGAATCTTACCCTAAACCTTATACTTACACTGGACCAAGCCGTAAATCTAACACTAATCTAGCCCTAACTGGAACCCTAGACCTGACATTAGCCCTAGCTCTAATACTATCCCTAACCCTAACACAAAACCTAAACCTCATCCTAGCCATAAACCTAGTTTTAATCATAACCCTAAACCTAACTCTAGCCCAAACCCTAATAATAACACTTTCCCTTGCCATAAACCTAGATAAAACCACATCCCTTACCGTAAACTTAACCCTAACCCTTGTCATCACCATTGCCCTATCCTTAGCCCTAGCTTATACACTGGATCGAAACCTAACTTTAAATCAAACCCTAACTCGATGCCTAAGCCTAAAACTGGCCCTATCCCTGATGCTAATTCTAAAACTAGCCCTATCCCTAACCCTAACCCTAACCCTAGCCCTAAGAATAACTCTAACTCTCACACTGGCCCTATCACTCCTTCAAATTCTATCGCTTCCCATAAACCTAACCTTATCACAAATCCTAGTCCTAACCTTTGCTGTATGCTTAGGCCTAGCACTAACCTAAGATAAAAACCTAACTCGAAATTTAACCCTAAAATGAAGCCTAAGCCTAAATCTAAGACTAGCCCTAACCCTAACAGTAATCCTAAAAATTTCCCTAACCCTAACCCTAGCCCTAAAAGCAAAACAAGTCAAAGCTCTAACCCTAACCCTTAACCTAAACCAAGCCCTAACCCTATACCTAGCCCTAACCTCAGGTCTAATTCGAGTTTTAAGCCAAACCCTAAAACTAACCCTGACCCTTACTCTGACCAAACACTAACCCGAGGTCTAAACATCACCCTAACCCTAACCCTAAACCTAACAGTAAACCTAGCCCTAAAACACTAAAATTAGCCATAATCATAACTCTAGTACTTACATTAGCCATAAACCTAACCCTAGCACTAACTTAACCCGAAACCTAGCCCTAATCATAATCATAACCCTAAACCTAAACTGAATTCTAACTTTATCCATTACCATAACCATAACCCTAACCCTAATACTAATTTGAGCCCTAACTTTAAAACTTAACCTATCCCAAACCCTACCCCAAAACTTGACCCTAATAATACCCCTAGCTCTAAACCTGATGTTAACCCTAACCTAACCCTTACACTAGACATACCCATAATCCTAACCCTAAAACTATCTTTAACCATAATTCTGGACCTGAAATTAGCGCTAGCACTAATTCTGCCTGAACAACAACAACAACAACAACAAAAAAAAAAACCTAGCCCTCATCCTAGGCCCAAACCTAGCCTTAATCATAACCCTAATTCTAATCATAGCCTTAACCGTAATTCTAACACTTACCCTACCTCTAAACCTAGCTATAAAGCCATCCCTTACCCCAGAATTTGCCCTAACTCTAAACTTAAACTCTAAACTCTAACCCTAACCCTAAACTTAAACCTAATGCTAACCCTAGGCTTAACCCTAGCCCCAATCCTAGCCATAATTGAGCCCTGTCTCTAACCCTAACCCTAACCCTAGCCCTAAGACTACTCTCACCCTAGCCCTAGCAGTAGTTCATACCCTATCCCTTACCCTAACCCTAAACCTTGCCATAACCCTTGCAGTATCCTTACTTCTAGCCCTAACCCTAGATCTAAACCTAATTCCAAATTTAACCCTAACCCTAACACTAAGCCTAAGCCTAACACTAATACTAGCCCTAACCCTAGGACTAAAACAAAACTGAGTATGAGCCCTAACCCTAAAACTTAACTTAAACCAATACTAAAACTACAAATACCTAAACCTAGCCCTAATTCGAGTCCTAACCCTAACCTTAAAACCAACGATGACCCTCACTCATATACTAACACTCACTCTAGCTCTAAATACTGCCCTCACCTTAAACTGAGCCCTAACAATAACCCTAGCCCTAATTCGGGTAATAACTCTAAACCTAAACTAAGCCTGACCTTTACTTCTATCCTAACATGAACCCTAGCTATAACTATCACCCTAACCTTAAACCTAACCCTAACTCTAAAACTAAACCATACCCTAACCCTACCCAAACTATAGGTCTAACACTAGACCTATGCATAGCCCTAGCAGCAACCCTAGATCTAACCCTAAGTCTAAATCTAAACTTAACCCTTAGCCTAAACCTAAACCTAAAACCAACCCTAACCCTAAGGTTAATCCTAAAACTAGCACTATCCCTAGCCCTAAAACAAAACCAAGCCATAGACCTAACCCTAACCCTTAATATAATTAAGGGTTATATATAATTATAATATATTGATATAAACTAAGCCCTAATCTTCCACTTAGCTATAACTCTAGCCCTAATTCGAGTTTTAAGCCAAACCCTAAACAAAGCAAACCCTAATTCTAGCCCTAGCTTTAATTCTTTCCCTAGTTCTTAGACTAACCAAAACCCTAACCCTATTACGCTATAAACCCTGACCCTGACTCTGAACTTAACACTAACCCTAGCTCTAAACATCATCCTAACCCTATACCTAAACCTTACAATAGAGCTAGCCCTAACCCTAACCCTAAATTTAGCCCTAATCACAACCCTGGTACTTACATTAGCCGTAACCCTGAACCTAGCCTTAACTTAACTCAAAACCTAGCCTTATTCTGAGCACTATCACTAGATTTACCCCTAACCCTAACTTTATCACTAATCATAAGTATAACCCTAGCCGTAACCCTAGATTTAACCCTAATACTAACCCTAACCCTATCAATAATCATAATATTAACCATAGCTGTACACTTATCTCTAACCCTATTTATTACCCTAATCATAACCTTAACCCAAATGCTAAACCTGGGCCTAAACCTCACTGTATCCCTAATCCTAACCCTATCCATTACCCTAAACCTAACCTGATACCTAAACCTAACACTATCTTTACCCTAATCCTAACTCTAATGCTAATTCAAGACCTAACATTAAGCATTAACCTATCCAAAACATTAATCACAACCCTGACCCTAATAGTACCCTTAGGTCTAAACCTGAACATAAGCCTCAACCTAACACTTACACTAGTCATAGCCATAAACCTAACCCTAAAACTATTTTTAACCATAACACAAGACTTGAAATTAGCCCTAGCCGTAATCCTAGCCCTTAACCTAGGCTTAACCCTAACCCAAAACAAACCCAAGCACTAACCCTTATTCTATTTTTCTCCCTTGCCCCAAATCTACCTATAAGCTCATCCTGTATCTAAAAATTAACCATAACCCTAAACCTAACTCTAACCTTCGCCCTAAATCTAGGCCTAACACAAAACCTAGTGCTAATCCTAGCCTTTATTTAATCCTATCCTAACCCTAAACTTAGCCATAAGGCTAACTCTAACTCTTGCCCTAGCCCTAGCCCTAGCCCTAGTTCTATCCTTAGCCTTAATCCTAACCATAGATCTAAGCCCTTTCTAAATCTAAACCTAACTCTTAATATAACTGTAACAATAAGCCTAAACCAAACACTAACACTACCACTAACCATAACACTAATCCTAAAACTTGCCCTCTCCCTATCCCTAACCATAAACCAAAACCAAGCCATAGCCCTAATCCTAACCCTTAACCTGAATCAAACCTTAACCCTACACACCTATCCCTAAAACTACCTCTAAAACTAACCCTGACCCTGACACTGACCCTAACACTAATCCTAGCTCTAAAAATCACCCTAACCTTAAATTAAACCTAACATTATTTTTACCCTTAACCTAACCTAAAACTGGCCTTAATCATAACCCTAGTTCATACATTAGTCATTGTCCTAACCTTAGCCCAAACCCTAACACAAATTCTAACCCTAATTCTAGCCCTAACCTTAGCTTTAACCCTAATGCTAGTCTTAACCCTAACCCATACACTAGCCCTAAGCCTAACACTAACCCTATTTCTTACATTAAGCCAAACCCTAACCCAAACACTAACCGTAGTTCTAATCCTTAGTCTAACTTAAACTATAACCATAATACTAGTCTTAACCCTAGCCCTCTTTATACCTCTAAACATAATTCTGACCCTCAGCTGACCCTAACAGTAACCCTAGTTCTAAACCTGACCCTAACCCTAAACCAAATCCTAATACTAGCCCTACTGATAACACTAAACCTATACCTAAGCCTAACACTAGAACTAGACCCAAAGCTAATCCTAAATATAGCTATAACTCTAGCCCTAGACCTAAACAAAAACCTAGCACTAGCCCTAACAATAACCCTTAACATAAACCGAACACTTACCCTACCCCGAGAACTAAACCTATTGCTAATTTTGGCTCTAATCCTAACCCTAAACCTATCCCTAAAACTGACCATGATTCTAACACTGAACCAAACTTTAAACCTGACACGAACCCAAAACCTTGACCTAACACTAGACCTTCCCATAACCCTAACCCTAAAACTAGCCCTAAACATAAACCTAGTTCATATATTACACATTTTCCTAAACCTAACACAAAACCTAACACAAAATCTAGCCCTAATCCTAGGCCTAAACTTAGCTGTAAGCATAACCCTTAGCCTAACCCTAGCCCGAAACCTAGCCATAACGTATGCCTTGCCTTAGATTTAACCCTAGCTCTATCCTAAACCCTAACACTAACCCTATCCCTAACCCTAATCCTAACGTTAAACCTAGCCTGAACTTTATCTCTAACTATATCCATTACCCTAACCCTTACCCTACCCCTAATTAAAACTCTATCCCTAACACTAAACCTAACTCTAACCATAAATGTAAACCTAGACCTAAACCCAGACGTAACCCTCACCCTAGCCCTAACCCTAGTTCAAACACTAACCCCTACCCTAACCTAATAATAACCCTAGCCCTAAACCTAACATTTACCCTAACTCTAAAACTTACCCTAAATCACACCCTATTCCTATCCCTAAACCTAGCCCTAATCCTAGACTTACTCCAAGCCATAACCTAGCCCTTACCCTACCTATAAACCTGTCCATTACACTAAACATAACTCTAACCCTAATGCTAACCCTAACCCGATTGCTAAACCTAACCCATCCATTACTCTAAACCTTAACTGAAATCTAAAGTAAACCTTTCCATTATGCTAACCCTAAACCTAACCCTAATTCTAATTTGAGCCCTACACCGTAAACCTTTAGCTAAACCAAATGCTAATCCTGACCCTGACCTTGTCCTTGACCCTAATAATAAGCCTAGCCCTAAAGCTGACCTTTAACCTAAACCTTTAATCAAAACCTACCTCTTACACTGGACCTAGCTATAACCTAACCCTAAAAATATCCTTAACATTAACCCTAGATCTGATATTAGCCCTATATCTGGTCCTACCTTAATCCTGACAGAAACCCTAGCCCTTAACCTACCTTAATCCTAAACTGAACCATAACCCTATGCCTAATCCTAATTATAACCCTCACCCTAGCCCTAAAGCTAGCTATAACCACATCCATTCCCCTAAACTTAACCTCAATACCAATGCTATCTCTAACGCTAGCCCAAACCCTTGGTATAAACCCAACACTCACCCTAGCCTTAATACTAGCCCTAATTTATCCCTAACCTTAACACTAAACCTAGAACTAATCCTATCCCTAATTTAGCCCTAAGCCTAACCCTAACTCTAGCCCTGATCCTAGCCCTAATTCAGCCCTAATCCTATCACTAAACCTAGCCCTAATCCTAGCCCTAATTTAGCCCTAACCCTAACCCAAACCCTAACCATAAGACTACTACTAAGACAAACTCTAATTCTCCCCAGAGCCGTATCCGTATTTCTAATCATATTCGTTACCATAACCTAACCCTCGTCCTAAACCTAGCCCTAGCCCTAACCCTAGATCTAACCCTAACTCTAAATCTAACCCTAACTCTAAACCTAAACCTCAACCTAACACTAGCCCTAACCCTGATGCTAAGCCATAATCTAGCCATAACCGTAGCCCTAGCCCTAAAACAAAGCCAACCTATATCCCAAACCCTTAACATAAAGGGTTAGAGTAAGGTTTAGGATTAGGGTTAGGGTTTGTGTTAGGATTTGGGTTAGGGTTAGGTTTCCAGTTAGGGTTAGGTTTAGGGTCATAGTTAGGGTTAGGGTCAGGTTTAGGGATAGTGTTAGGGTTAGATCTAGCTTTAGGGTTATGGTTTGTGTTAGGGTTATGGTTATGGTTAGGATTTGTGTTAGGGTTAGGTTTAGGATTATGGTTGGGTTATGGTTAGAGTTAGGGTTATGTTTAGTGTAAGGATTAAGGGTAGGGTTAGTGTTAGGGTTAGAGTTAGGGTTGGTGTTAGTGTTAGGGTTAGGGTTAGTGTTAAATATAGGATTAGTGTTAGGTTTAGGGTTAGGGTTAGTGATAGGTTTAGGATTATGTTTAGGGTTACCATTAGGGTTAGGTGTAGGTTTAGTGTTTGTTTTAGGATTAAAATTATGGTTAGGATTGGGTAAATGTTAGGGTTAGGGTTACGTTAGGGTTAGGATTATGGTTTCTATTAGGTTTTGTGTTAGGATTATGGTTAGAATTAGGGACAGGGTTGAGGTTAGGGTTAGGGTTACAATTAGGGTTAGGGTAAGTGCTCGTTTTAGGTTTAAGGTTAGGGTTAGTGTAAGGGGTAGTGTTAGTGTTAGTGTTAAGGTTAGGGATAGGTTTAGGGTTAGGATTAGTTTTTGGTTTAGGGTTAGATTCAGGATTAGTGTTGGGGTTAGGTTAAGGGTTAGTGTTATGGTTAGTGTTAGGTTAAGGTTAGGGTTAAAGTTATGGTTTGGTTACGATTAGGGTTAGGTTTAGGTTTAGGTTTATGGTTCATGTTAGGGTTAATGTTAGGTTTATGTTAGGGTTAGGGTTAGATTTGGGTTCATATTAGGGTAGGGTTAGGGATAGTGTTAGGTTTAGTTTTAGGGTTATGTTTAGACTTAGGGTTAGGGTTAAAGTTAGGGTTAGGTTTAGTGATAACGTTAGGATTAGGGTTAGGATAAGAGTTAGGGTTAGGTTTTGCTTTAGTTCTAGGTTTGTATTTCCAGCCATATTTGATTGTGTATGTAAGTTACTTAACATGATTTGTTTTTCCTCTATGCTTAGTTTTTCCTTTACTGTAGTACCTCCCGCTGTGGTTTTCATTGTTATTTTTCATTTCCTCTTCCTGTAATGTTTTGCCAAGGATGTTTTGAAGAACTGGTTTTCTAGCTGCATATTCTTTTAACTCTTGTTTATCGGGGAAGATTTTTATTTCATCTTCAATCCTGAAGCTTAATTTTTCTGGATACATGATTCTTGGTTGGAACACTTTTTCTTTCAGTGTTTAAAATATGTTTTTCCAGGATCTTCTAGCTTTCAGAATCTGTGTTGAAAGATCAGCAGTTATCCTGATTGGTTTACCCCTAAATGTAATCTGCTTCCTCTCTCTTGTGGCTTTTAAGATTCTCTCCTTATTCTGTATGTTGGGCATCTTCATTATTATGTGTCTTGGTGTGGATCTCTTATGATTTTGTACATTTGGTGTCCTGTAGGCTTTTAGCATTTGGATTTCTTTTTCATTTTTAAGTCTGGGAAGTTTTCTAGTATTATTTCATTGAAGAGATTGCTCATTTCCTTGGTTTGGACCTCTATGCCCTCTTGTATCCCAATAACTCTTAGGTTTGGTTTCTTGATGTTATCCCATAATTCTTGGATGTTCTGCTCATGATTTCTTAACATTCTCTCTGAGCTGTCTATGTTCTTTTCAAGTTGAAAAACTTTGTCTTCGTTGTCTGACGTTCTATCTTCTAAGTGTTCTACTCTGCTGGTAATACTCTCATTTGAGTTTTTAATTTGGTTTATTGTTTCCTGCATTTCCAGGATTTCTGTTTGTTTGTTTTTTATATCCTCTATCTCCCTATAGAGTTGATCTTTAACTTCTTGGATTTGTTTATGTAATTCATTGTCAAAGTGATTTTTCATTGTCTGAATTTGCTGTATAATGTCTTCCTTGACCTTTGTAATGTTTTGAACAACGAATAAAAATAAATAAATAAAATTAAATAAAACAATTAATTAAAAAAAAATAAAAAAACAATGAACTCTGACCCTGACTCATATCCTAACACTCACCCTAGCTCTAAACACCCTCCTAAGCATAAACGGAAATCTAACAATCTAACAGCAAATGATTTTTCACCCAATCTTGAGGCCACTTGCCGGTAATGATCAAGTCGCACTTGGCTCCCCAAATTTCGTTCTTCTAGGTTGACGCGTTCGTTTGCAGGAACAGTTTGAAATTTTAGGTTTCGCTTCGATTTCCCGTACAGTGATAGAGGCATTTGGAAGTCTAAATCAAACACGATTTGTGCTAGCTACTTGAAACTTGTATAACTGAATTAGTTCTCAGTTCGCTCTCTAAGCTTTGTTGCCTCTTGAAGTAGCCAGAAGGAAAGGCTCGGAATAAGCAATTTCATTTGAAAGTGTTTGCCAAGCTTCCACAGAAATCCGAGTTTCCTGAAATAACAGCGAATATTTTTTCACCGAATCTTGATGATACTTGGCAGTATGGATCAATACTCCAGTCGCACTTGGCCCACCAAATTTTGTTCTTCTAGGTTGAAGCGTTCGTTTGCAGGAACACTGAATTTTTAGGTTTCTCTTTGTTTTCCCTTATAGGGAGAGAAGCAGTTGGAAATCTAAATCAAACTGTGTTTGTGCTACCTGCTTGAATCTTGAAAAACTGATTTATTTCTCAGTGTACTCTCTATGCTTTGTTGAATCTTGAAGTAGCACGAAGGAAAGGCAGGGAAAAAGCAATTTCATTGGAAAGTGTTTGCCAAGCTTCCACAGAACTCCAAGTTTCCTGAAAACCAAGCAAATATTGTTTCACTTAATGTTGATGATACTTGGCAGTAAGGATCAGGACTCCAGTCACACTTGGCCCCACAAATTTCATTCTTCTTGGTTGAAGTTTTCGTTTTCAGGAACACTTTGAAATTTTAGGTTTCACTTCGTTTTTCCTATAGTGATAGAGGCAGTTGGAACTCTAAATCAAACACGATCTGTGCTAGCTGCTTGAACCTTGACATACTTCATCAGTTCTCAGAGCTCTCTCTATGCATTGTTCCCTCTTAAAGGAGCCCTAAGCAGAGACTGGGGAAAAACGCTTTCACTTGAAACTGTTTGCCAAGCTTGCACAGAACTCCGAGTTTCCTGAAATCCCAGCAAATTTAGTTTCACCCAATCTTGAGGACACTTGGCGGTAATGATCAGTACTCCAGTCGCACTTGGGAACCAAATTTCGTTTTTCTAGGTTGAAGCGTTCGTTTGCAGGAACTCTTTGAAATTTTAGGTTTCACTTTGTTTTCCCCTATACTAATAGAGGCATTTAGAACTGTTCATCAAACACGATCTGTGGTAGCTGCTTGAACCTTGACACATTTCATCATTTCTCAGAGCTCTCTATGGATTGTTCCCACTTTAAGTAGCCCTAAGCAGAGAGTGTGGAAAAACACTTTCATTTGAAAGCATTTGCCAAGCTTTCACAGAACTCCGAGTTTCCTGAAATCCCAACAAATATTTTTTTCACCCAACCTTGATGATACTTGGTGGTAATGATCAGTACTCCAGTCGAACTTGGCTCTCCAAATTTCGTTCTTCTAGGCTGAAGCGTTCATTTGCAGGAACAATTTGAATTTTAGGTTTCACTTCGTTTTACCGTATAGTGATAGACGCAGTTGGAACTCTAAATAAAGCATGCTTTGTGCTAGCTGCTTGAGACTTGACACCCTAAATCAGTTTTCAGTGCTATCTGGGTGGTTTGTTCCCTCTTGAATTAGCCCTTACCAGAAACTGTGGAAAAACACTTTCATTTGAAAGCGTTTTCCAAGCTTTCACCGAACTCTGAGTTTCCTGAAATACCAGCAAATATTTTTTCACCCAATCTTGAGGACACTTGCCGGTAATGATCAGTACTACAGTCACACTTGGCCCCCCAAATTTCGTTTTTCTAGGTTGAAGCGTTCGTTTGCAGGAACACTTTAAAATTTTAGGTTTCACTTCGTTTTCCCCTATAGTGATAGAGGCATTTGGAACTCCAAAGCAAACACGATTTGTGCTAGCTACTTGAAACTGGAAAAACTGAATTAGGTCTCAGTTTGCTCTCTAAGCTTTGTTACCTCTTGAAGTAGCCAGAAGGAAAGGCTGGGAATAAACAATTTCATTTGAAAGCTTTTGCCAAGCTTCCACAGAACTCCGAGTTTCTTGAAATAACAGCGAATATTTTTTCACCGAATCTTGATGATACTTGGCAGTAAGGATCACTACTCCAGTCACACTTTGCCCACCAAATTTCATTCTTCTAGGTTGAATCATTCGTTAACCCTAACACTGGACTTCTCCATAACCCTAAAAATTTCCATAACCATTTCTCTAGCTCTTACATTTCCCATAGCCCTAATGCTAGCCCTAAACCTCACACAAAACCTAGGCCTTATCCTAGCCCTAAACCTAGCCCTTATTGTAACCCTAACCATAAACCTAGACCTAAACCTAACCCTACCCTTGCCCTGGCCCTAATTGTAGCTCAAGCTCTAACTGTTACCCTAAACATAACCCTAAAACTATCCCTGATACTCACCCTAGGCCTAACCCTAACCCTAAACTTAACCTTATCCCTAGCCCTTATTTAATTTCTAACCCTATCCATAAACCTAAATATAAGGCTAACTGAAATGCCAATCCTAGGCCTAATGCTAAACCTATCACTAACATTAACCCTATCCATTACTCTAAATCTATCCTTAACCCTAAACCTAACCCTATCCATTACCCTAACCCTAACCCTAAAGCTAATTCAATTCTTAACCGTAATCCTTAACCTAAACCAAACTCTACCCGGACTCTGACCATAATAATACACCTAGCTTTAAACCTGACCCTTACCTAAACCTAACCCTTACACTAGACCTACCCATAACTTAATTCTAAAACTAACACTAACCGTAAATCTAGACCTGACATTAGCCCTAGTCCTAATCCTAGACCTAGCCCTAACACAAATCCTCATCCTAATCCTAGACCTAGCCCTAACACAAATCCTCATCCCTAAACCTAGCCTTAATCCTAACCCTAGCCCTAACCCTAATTCTAGCCATTGCCCTAGCCCTAAACCTAGCTATAACCCCATCCCTTCCCCTAACCCTAACTGTAACCCTAAATCTAACACTAACCCTAACCCTATCCCTAGCCCTATCCCTAGACCTAACACTAACATTCACCCTAGCCCTTAATCTAGACCTAATTTAGCCCTAACCCTAAACCGAACCCTAACCCTAACCCTAAGAGTAATTCTAACTCTCGCCCTAGCCGTATTTCTAGTTCTAAATCTATTCGTTACCATAACCCTAACACTAGCCCTAACCTTAGCCCTAAACCTAGATCTAACCATAACAATAAATCTAAGGCTAAACCTCACCATACCACTAGCCCTAACACTATTGCTAATCCTAAAAGTAGCCCTAATCCTAGACATAGCTGTAAAACAAAACTGAGTCAAAACCCTAACCCTAACCCCAACCAAACCATAATCCTAGACATGACATTAGCCCTATCCCAAATTCTTACCCTAAGCCATACACAAACTCTAACCCTATACCTAGCCTTAACCCTAGCCCTAACTGAGTCTATCCCTAACTCTGATCAGTAACACTGATCCTGACTCTGATGGTAACACTAAATCTATCTCTAATCATCACCCTGAACCAAAACCGAATGTAAACACTAGATTTAAAGATAATGCTAAACTTAACACTAGCCCTAATCATAACCCTAATTCTACCATTAGCAGTAGTCCTACATAGCCCTAACCTAACCCAAAACCTAGCCCTAATCAGAGCCCTAACCCTAGATTTAATCCTAGCCCTAACCCTAACTCTAGACCTAACATTTTACCTGAACCTAACCATAAACCTAAACCTTGTCCTAACCTGAAATCTAACCCAAAACATTGCCCTAATCCTAACCATAATCCTAGCCCTATCTCTAGCTCTAATCTTATCCATTACCCTAACCATAACCCTATCCAAATTCTAACCCTAGGCCTAACCATAACCATAGCCTTAACCTAACCATAATCCTAGCCTTAAGTGTAGCTCTAATCCAATATATTACCATAACCATAACCCTAACCGAATTATATCCCTAGTCCTAAACCTAACCCTATCCCTAACCCTAAACCTGTCCATTACTCTAAATCTAATCTTAACCCTAAACCTAACCATATCCATTATTCTAACCCTAACACTAACCCTAATGCTAATTTGAGCCCTAAGCCTAAACCTTAACCTAACCCATACCCTAACCCTGACTCCGATCCTAATACTACCCCTAGATGTAAACCAGACCCTAAACCTCAACCTATCACTTACAATAGACCTGGCCATAATCCTTACCCTAAAACTATCCCTAAACATAACACTGCACCTGACATTAGCCCTATCCCTACTCCTAGCCCTAACCGTAACAAACTCCTAGCCCTAATCCTATCCCTAAGCCTAACTTTAATCCTAACCTTAACATTAACACGAGCCCTAACTGTAATTTTATGCCTTGCCCTAGCCCTAAATGTAGCTGTAACATCATACCTTACCCTAACTCTAACACTAAACCTAACCTTAGCCCTAAACCTAGGCCTAAAACTACCACTAACCATAGCTCTAATCTAGCTCTAATTTAGCCCTAACCCTAAACCTAACACTATCCCTAGCCCTAAGACTAACTCTTACTCTCGCCCTAGTGCTATCCCGAGTTCTAAAATTATACCTTACCATAATCCAAAACCTATCCCTATCTCTAGCCCCAATCTTAGCCCTAAACCTGGTTCTAACCCTAAAGCTCACTCTTACACTAGCCCTAATCCTAATGATAATTGGAAAACTAGAACTAACACTATCCAAGCCCTAAAACCAAACCAAGCCAGAACCCTAACCCTAACTCTTAAGCTAAACCAAACCCTAACACTACACCTAGCCCTAAACATAGCCCTAATTTGAGTCCTAAACCTAACCCCTAGAAATAACCCTGACCCTGACTCAGACCCTACCAGTAACCCTAGCTCTAAACATTGACTAATGCTAAACCTAGAACTAGCCCTAATCGGAATCCTAATCTTTCATTAGCTGTAACCCTAATGCTAACACAAATCCTAGCCTTATTCTGAGCCCTAATCCTAAGTTTAACCCTAAACCTAACACTAATCCTAACCCTAACCTTAACCCTAACCCTACCTCTAACCCTATACCTTACACTAAGCCAAACCCTCACCCTAATGCTACCCTAGTCCTAACCATGATTCTCAGCCTACCCCAAACCCTAACTCTATTCCTAGTCCTAAACCTAGCCCTCATTCTAGCTCTAACCTTAACCTTAAACCTGACCCTTATTCTGACCCTAACACTAACCTTAGATCTAAACCTGACCCTAACCCTAAACTGAACCCTAACACTACCTCTACTGGTAAACCTATACCTAAACCTAAGAGTAACACTAGTACTAGACCAAACCTAATCCTAAATAGAGTCATAAATCTAGCCCTAGACCTAAACAAAAACCTAGCACTAACCCTAACAATAACCCTTAACCTAACGTAAAGACTAAAGCTATCACTAGATCCTAATTGTGGTCCTAACCCTAAAACTAGCCCTAACTCAACAATGACCCTTAATCTAATAGAAACCCTAGCTCTAAACCTTATCCTAAACCAAAACCTAACCCTAACACTAGTCTTATCCATAACTCGGACCCTAAAACTAGCCACAACCATATCCCCCGTTCTTACATTAGCCAAAGCCCTAACATTAGCCCTAAACATCACACAAAAACTAGCCCTTATCTTAGCTCTAAACCTAGCCCTAATCATAACCCTAAACATAACCTTAGACCTAACCTTAATGCTAACCCTCACCCTAGCCCTGACCCTAGCTCAAACTCTAATCCCTAGCCTAAACATAACCCTAAACCTATACCTAACCCTAGCCCTGACTCAAACCCTAACCCTCACCCTAGCCCTAACCCTAGCTCAAATGCCTACACTTACCCTAAACCTAACCCAAACATTAATGCTAGGCCTAACTCTAACCCTAACCCTAATCCTAACCTTAACCCTAGCCCTAACCTTAGTGCTAACCCTATCCATTACCCTAAAGAAAAGCCTAACTGAAATGCTAACCCTAGGCCTTACGATAACCCTATCGTTAACACTAACCCTATCCATTACTCTAAACCTAACACTATCCATTAAAATAACCCTAACCCTAACCCACCACTAATTCAAGCATTAAGCCTAAATCTTAACCTAAACCAAACTCTACCCGGACTCTGACCCTAATAATACACCTAGCTCTAAACTTGACCCTTACCCTATACCTAAACCTTACACTAGACATAGCCATAACCTAACACTAAAACTAATACTAACCATAAACCTAGACCTGACATTAGCCCTAGCCCTAATCCTAGCAGTAGCCCTAACACAAAACACAGACTAGCCCTAAAGCTAGTCTTAATCCTAACCCAAACCCTAACCTTAATCCTAACTCTAATTCTAACCATCATTTTAGCCCTAAACCTAGCTATAAGCCCATCCCTTCCCCTAAACCTAATCCTAACCCTAACACTAACACTAACCCTAACCCTAGGCCTAACCCTAACACTAATACTAGCACTAATCCTAGCCCTAATTTAGCCCTATCCCTAAATCTACCCCTAACCTTAGCCCAAAGACTACCTCAAACTCTCACCCTAGCCCTATTTCTAGTTCTAACCCTATCTGTTACCATAACCCAACACTAGGTCTAAACATAGCCCTAACTCTAGCCATAGCCCTAAACCTAGATCTAACCATAACAATAAATCTAAGCCTAGTCTTCACTCTACCACTAGCCCTGACACTATCACTAATTGTAAAATGAGCCCTAACCCTAGGCCTAGTTCTAGAAAAAAACACTGAGCCATAGTCCTATCCCTAACCCTAGCCTAACCTTAACCCTAGATCTGATATTAGCCCTATCCCTAGCCCTAATCCTAGTTCTAAGCCTAGCTTTCATCCTAACCCTGATCTTAACCCTAGCTCTAAAACTAATTTTATCACTTGTCCTAGCACAAAACATAGTCATAACATCATACCTTACCCTAACCCTAACGCTATCCTTAACCCTAGCCCAAAACCTAGGCCTAAACCTAACACTAACCCCAGCACTAATCCTATCACCAATGCTAATTTGTAAACTAGCCCTAACCCTACCCTAGCTCTAAAACAAAACCGAACCATAACCCTAACTTTTAACAACCCTACACCTAGCCCTAAACCTAGCCCTAATTTGAGTCCTAACACTAACCCTAGAAATGACCCTGACTCTGACTCGGACCTTAACACTAACCCTGGCTCTAAACATTCCTTAATACTAAATCAAGAACTAGCCCTAATCAGAAAACAAGTTCTTTCATTTGCCATAGCCCTAATGCTAACACATATCCTAGCACTGATACGAGCCCTAAACCTAGGTTTAACTCTAAGACTAACCCTAACCCAAAACCCTACCTCTAACCCTATCCCTAATCCGAACCCTACCTCTAATCCTACCCCTTACCCAAATCCAAACCCTCACCCTAATGCTACCCTAGTCCCGACACTAATCCTTAGCCTATCCCAAGCCCTAACTCTATTACTAGTCCTAACCTTAGGCCTCATACTAATTCTAGCCCTAACCCAAACCATGACCTTTATTCTGACCCTAACACTAACCCTAGATCTAAACCTGACACTAACCCTAAACCGACCCTAACTATACCCCTACCAGTAAACCTATACCCAAATCTAACAGTAACACTAGCACTAGACCAAACCTAATCCTAAATAGAGTCATAAATCTAGCCCTAGTTCTAAACAAAAACCTTGAACTAGCCCTAACAATAACCCTTAACCTAACACGAAGACTAACCATATCCCTATACCCAACGCTAGTCCTAATTGTAGCCCAAACCCTAACCCAAACATTGACGCTTACCCTAACACAAACCCTAGCTCTAAACCTTATCCTAACCCAAAACCTAACCCTAACACTAGACTTATCCATAACCCTTACTCTAAAACTAGCCATAAACATAACCGGAGCTATTACATTACCCATAGCCCTAATGCTAGCCATAAACATCACACAAACCTAGGCTTTATCCCAGCCCTAAACCTAACCCTAATTGTAGCCCTAACCATAATCCTAGCCTAACCCTAAGCCTAACCATCGCCCTATCCCTAACCCTAGCTCATACCCTAACACTTACCTTAAACCTAACCCTGACACTAACCCTAGATCTAAACCTAACCCTAGCCCTAATCCTAACCTTAACACTAGCACTTACCTTAGCTCTAAACTTATCCATTAACCTACAGATAAGCCTAACTCAAATGCTAACCCTAGGCCTAATGCTAACCCCATTGCTAACACTAACCCTATCCATTACTCTAAAATTAACCTTACCCCTAAACCTAACCCTATACATTACCCCAACTCTAACCCTAACCCTAATGCAAATTCAACCCTTAACTCTAAACCTTAAACTAAACCAAACCCTACCAGACCCTGATTCTAACAATACACCTAGCTCTAAACCTGACACTTAGCCTAAATGTAATTCTTACACTAGACCTAGCCATAACCTAACCCTAAAACTATCCCTAATCATAACAGTAGACCTGATATTAGCCCTAGCCCTAATCTTAGCCCTAGCCCTAACACATACCATCATCCTGGCACTAAACATAGCCTTAATCCTAAACCAAACCCTAAACTTAGCTCTAAATCAAATTCTAACCTGAACCCTAGCTCTAAAGCTAGCTATAACCCCATCCCTTCCCCTAAATCTAACCCTAACCCTAACACTAACACTAACCATAACCCTAGCCCTAACCCTAGGCCTAACCCTAACACTATCCTAGCGCTTATCCTAGCCCTAATTTAGCCCTAACCCTAAACCTACCCATAACCCTAGCCCAAAGAATAATTCTAATAGCACCTCAGTCCTATTTTTTGTTCTAACCCTATTTGTTACCGTAACCCTAACACTCGGCCTAACCTTAATCCTAATGCAGGCCCTAGCCCTATACCTAGATCTAACCATAACAATAAATCTAAGCCTAAACCTCATCCTACCACTAGCCCTAACACTATCATTAATCCTAAAACTAGCCCTAACCCTAGCCCTAGCTCTAAAACAAAACTGAGCCATAGCTCTAACCCTAACCCTAGCCTAATGGTGACTCTAGACCTGACATTAGTCCTATCCCTAATTCTTATCCTAAACCTAACACAAACCCTAACCCTACACCTAGCCATAATCCTAGCCCTAATTTGAGTCCTATCCCTAACCCTGATCAGTATCACTGATCCTGAATCTGATCCTAACACTAACCCTATCTCTAATCATCTCCCTAAACCTAAACCTAAACTCTAGATCTAGAACTAATGCTAACTCTAAAACTAGCCCTAATCTTAACTCTAGTTCTTACAATAGCCATAGTCCTACCTTATCCCTAACCTAACCCTAATCTGAGCCCTAATCCTAGCTTTTACTCTATTCCTAACCCTAACCCTAGCCCTAACACTTAACCTAAACCTAACCCAAAAACTAAACCTAGACCTAACCTGAACCATGGCCCTAATCCTAACCATAACCCTAGACCTAAACCTAGCTCTAATATTATTTATTACCCTAACCATAACCCTAACCGAATTCTAACCCTAGGCCTAAAACTAACCATAGCCCTAACCTAACAATAACCCAAGCCCTTATCCTATCCATTACCTTAACCATAACCAAAACTGAGTTCTATCTCTAGGCTTAACGTTAACACTATTCATAACCCTATGGCTGTCCATTACCCTAAACCTAAACTGAACCCTAAACCTAACCATATCCATTACCCTAACCCTAACACTAACCCTAATGCTAATTTGAGCCCTAAACCTAAACCTTAACCTAACACATACCCACACCCTGATTCCGACCCTAATAATACCCGAGCTGTAAAGCTGACCCTAACACTCAACCTAACCCTACAATAGATCTGGCTATAAACCTAACCCTAAAACTATCCCTAACCATAACCCTAGATCTGACATTAGCCCTATTCCTAATCCTAGCCCTAACCCTAACACAAAACCTAGCACTAATCCTAGCACTAAGCCTAGCCTAAATCCTAACCATAACCTCAACCCTAGCCCTATCCCTAATTTTATCCCTTGACCTAGCCCAAAACGTAGCTGTAACATTATACCTTACCCTAACCTTAGCACTAAACCTAGGCCTAAACCTAACACTAACCCTAGCACTAATCCTAGCCCTAATTTAGCTCTAACCCTAAACATAACCCTATCCCTAGCCCTAAGACTAACTGTAAATCTCACCCTAGCCCTATCCCTAGATTTAAACCTGTTCCTTATCATAACCCAAACTCTAGCCCTATCCCAGGCCCCAACCTTAGCCCTAAACTTTGCTCTAGTCCTAAACGTGGATCTAAACCTAACCTTAAGCCTAAAGCTCACCCTAACACTAGCCCTGAACCTAATGCTAATTGGAAAACTAGCCCAAACCCTACAGTAGCCCTAAAACAAAACTGAGCCATAACCCTAACCCTAACCCTTAACCTAAATCAAACAATAACCCTAAACTTACCCCTAAACCTTACCATTATTTGAGTGCTAAACCTAACTCTAGAAGTAACCCTGACCCTGAATCGGATCCTAAAACTAACCCTAGCTCCATACATTGCCCTAATGCTAACCCTAGAACTAGCCCTAATCAGAAACCAAGTTTTTTTCATTAGCCGTAGCCCTAAAGCTAACACAAATCCTAGCACTAATCCAAGCTCTAAACCAATGTTTAACCCTAAGACTAACCCTAACCATAACCCTAAACCTATCCCTAACCCTAATCCTACCTAGAGTTAGTGCTAGGACTAAGGATAGTACAAGGGTTATGACTAGGGTTAGGGTTTGGGTTAGGGTTATGATAAGAGATAGGGTTAGAAGTAGGAATAAGTCTTGTGTGGGAATTATAGTTAGTCTTAATTCTAGGGTTAGGGTTAGGGTTAGGAATAGGGCTAGTATTAGGGCTAGGTTTAGTGTTAGGGTTAGGGATCGAGTTAGCATTATGGTTAGGGCTAGGGCTAGTGTTAGAGTTAGGGTAAGGGTTAGGATTTAAGCTACAGATAGGGCTGGGGGACTGTTAGGTTTAGTGTTAGGTCTGGGTTATGGCTATTGTTATGGTTATGGTTAGGATTGGGGTTAGTGCTAGTGTTTTCATTAGGGTTAGGGTTAGATTTAGAGTAATGTATTGGATTAGATGTAAGATTAGGTTTAGGGTTAAGTTTAGATTACGGTTAAATTTAGGTTTAGGGATAGGTTTAGTTTTAATTTATGGTAAAGTTTAGGGTTAAGTTTATGGCAAGGGTTAGGTTTAGGGTTTTATGATTAGGTTTAGAGATAGGGTTAGGTTTAGGGATGGGGTTATTATTAGGGTTAGGGTTAGGATAATGTTAGAGTTAGAGATAGTGTTAGTTCTAGGGTTAAGTTTAGGATTAGGGCTAAGGTTAGGTTTATATTTAGGAATAGGGCTAGGGTTATGTTTAGGCTAAGGGTTACACTTCGAGCTAGCGTTATGTGTAAGGCGAGGGTTAGGGTTAGTGTTACATTTAGGATTATGGTTATGCTTAGGGTAGGTTTAGGCCTCGGGTTAGGGCTAGGTTTTGTGTTAGGTTTAGGCCCAGGGTTAAGGCTATGTGTAATGTAAGATCTAGGGTTCTGATTAGAGCTCGTTTTAGGGTTAGGGTTATGGGTATGTCTAGTGTTAGGTTTAGGTTTTGGGTTAGGTTCAGGTTTAGAGCTAGGTTTAGTGTTAGTGTTAGGGTCTGTGTTCAGGTTAGAGTTAGGTTTAAGGTGAAATCCAGAATTAGGACTAAAGTTAGGTCTAGGGATTGGGTTAGTTTTGTTTTAGGTTAAGGATGATGTTAGGGCTAGAGCTCAGGGTTTTTTAGGTCTAGGTCTAGATTTATGGCTATATTTAGGATTAGGCTTAGGTCTAGGGCTATTTTTAGGGTTAGGTTTAGGTATAAGTTTACCCATAGGGCTAGTTTTAGGGTTTGGCTTATGGTTAGGGTCAGATGTAGACTGAGGGTTTGTGTTAGGGTAATGATTTGAGTTAGGGTTAGAGCTAGAATGAGGACTAGGGTTAGGACTATTAATAGGGTTAGGGTTTGGGTAAGGCTATGGATTAGGATTAGTACTAAGGAGGATAGGGTTTGGCTTAGGGTAAGTGGAAGAGTTAGTTCTAGGTTTAGTGTTAGGGCTAGGGCTAGGTTTAGGTTTAGGTTTAGGTTTACTTTGGGTTAGGTCTCAGATTAGTGCTAGTTTTTCTGTTAGGTTTAGGGCTAGGGTTAGGGCTATGGCTAACATAAGAACTAAGGTTATGATTAGAGTTAGTATTCTGTATAGGTCTAGTGTTAGTGTTATCTTTAAGGTTAGTGTGATATTTAGAACTAAAATTAGTGTTAGAATATAAGTCAGATTCAGGGTTAATTTAAGGATTAGTACATGAATTAAGGCCAGAAGGTTATGGCTAGGTTTAGGGTTAGGGTTTGGTTTAGGTTAACATTTAGTGTTAGGACAATGGCTCGGTTTTGTTTAAGGGATACAGCTAGGGTTACGGCTAGTTTTAGAATTAGTGATAGTGTTAGGTCTAGTGGTAGGTTGAGGATTAGGCTTAGGGTTAGGGTCAAATGTACAGTTATGGTTAGATATAAGTTAAGGTCTAGGGCTAGAGTTAAGGCTAAGGTTAGTGCTTGTGTTAGGTTTATTGTAATGGATATGGTTAGAACTAGAAATAGGGCTAGGTGGAAAGTTAGAGTTAATCTTAGGCCAAGGTTAGGGGTAGAGTTAGGGTTAGGAATAAATTAGGGCTAGGATTAGTGCTAGGGTTAGTGTTAGAGTTAGGCCTATGGTTAGGACTAGAGATATGGTTAATGTTAGGGTTAGGGTTAGTGATAGGTTAGGGGAAAGAATGGAGTTATACCAAAGTTTAGGTCTAGGGCGAGGGTTAAAATTAGAAATAGGTCTAGAGTTAGGATTTGGGTTATGATTAAAGGTAGGTATAGGCCTAAGTTGAAGACTAGTGATTGTGTTAGGTTTAGGGCTAGGATTAGGGCTGGGGTTAATATCAGGTCTGGGTTTATGGTTATGGTTAGTTTTAGGGTTAGGTTATGGTTAGGTCTAGTGTAAGTGTTAGGTTTAGGTTAAGGGTCAGGTTTAAATCTAGGTGTATTATTAGGATCAGTGTTCGAGTAGGGTTTGGTTTATGTTAAGATTTAGGGTTAATGCTTGAATTAGAGTTAGGGATAGGGTTAGGGTCCAGGTTAGGATAATTGATAGGGTTAGGTTTAGGGTTCAGATTAGCTTTGCAGTAATGAATAGGATTAGTGTTAGCAATAGTGTTAGCATTAGGCCTAGGGTTAGCATTTGGGTTAGGCTTCTCTTTAGGTTACGGGATAGGGTTAGAGCTAAGTTTAGGGCTAGGGTTAAGGTTAGAATTAGGACTAGGGTTAGGATTCAGCCTAGGGTTAGTGTCAGGGTTAGGTTTGGGGTAGGTGTTAGCGTTTGAGCTAGGATTAGGTCTGGCATGAGGGTTAGGGTTAGAGTCAGGGCTAATGTTAGGGTTAGGATGAGGGTTATGTTTAGATTAAGGTTAGAGTTTGAGCTAGAATTAGGGTTAAGGCAAGGGTTAGGGTTAGGGTTAGGTCTAGGCTTATGGTTAAGGTTACAATAAGGGCTAGGTTTAGGGACAGGATAAGGGCTTCGCTTGTGTGAAGTTTATGGCTAGCATTAGGGCTATGGGTAATGTAAGAGCTAGGGATATGGTTATGGCTAGTTTTAGGGTTAGGGTTATGGATAAATCTAGTGTTCGAGTTAGGTTTTGGGTTTGGATAAGATTTAGAGCTATGGTTTGTTTTAGGGTAACGGTCATTATTGGGGTTAGGGTTAGGTTTAGGGTGATGGCCAGATTTAGGACTAGTGTTGGGTCTAGGGATAGAGTTAGTCTTTACATTAAGTTAATGGTTATTGTTAGGGCCTAGTTCTAGGTTTTTGTTTAGGTATAATGCTAGATTTATGACTCTATTTAGGATAAGGTTTGGTCTAGTGCTAGTGTTACTGTTAGGTTTAGGTATAGGCTTACTGGTAGGGTAGGATTAGGGTTCGCTTTACGATTAGCGTCAGGTTTAGACCTAGGGTTATTGTTAGGGTCAGAATAAGTGTCAGGATTAGAGTTAAATTTAGAGCTACATTGATGGTTAGGGTTAGGACTAATAATAGAGATAGGGTTTGAAGTAGTCTAAGGATTATGGTTTGGACTAGGGTAGAATTAGGGTGAGTGTTTGGCTTAGGGTAAGGGATAGGGTTAGAGGTAGGGTTAGGGTTAGGGTTAGGGTTAAACCTAGGTTTATGGCTTGGTATAGAGCAAGGATTTGTGTTAGCACTAGGGTTACAGCTAATGAAACAACTAGGATTCTGATTAGGGCTAGTTCTAGGGTTAGCATTAGGTCAATATTTAGAGCTAAGTTTTACTGTTAGGGTCAGAGTAAGGGACAAGATTACTTCTAGGGTTATTGTTAAGACCCAAAGTAGTTCTACATTTAGGGCTAGGTGTAGGGTTAGGGTTTGGTTTAGGTTAAGGGTTAGGATTAGGGTTATGGCTCGATTTTGTTTTGGGGCAAGGGTATTGTTAGGGCTAGATTTCCAATTAACATTAGGGTAAATGTTAGGGTTAGGGCCAGGGTTAGTGTGAGCTTTAGACTTAAGGTTAGTGTTTGATCCAGGTTTAGGGCTAGGGTAAATATTAGGGCTAGGGTTGGGGCTAGGGATAGGGAAAGGTTATGGGTTATGGTACATAATAGGTTTAGAACTAGGGAAAAGGCTAGGGCGAGAGTTAGAGTTAGTCTTAGGGCTAGGGATATTGTTAGGTTTTGGGTTAGGGCTATATTAGAGCTAAATTAGAGCTACATTTAGGGCTAGAGCAAAGCATAAAATTAGGTTTGAGGCTAGGGTTAATGTTAGGGTTAGGATTAAGGCTAGGCTTAGGGATATAATTATGGCTAGGATTTGTGTTAGGGTTAGGGCTAGGATTAGCTATAGGGCTAATGCCAGGTCTAGGGTTATGGTTAGGAATAATTTTAGGGTAAGGATTATGGCCAGGTCTATTGTATGTGTTAGGTTGAATGTTAGGTTCAGGTTTAGAGCTAGGGGTATTATTAGGGTCAGAGTCAGGGTTAAAAGTATGGGTTAGGTTAAGGATAAGGCTTAGGGCTCAAATTATCATTAGGGTTAATGTTAGGGTTAGGGTAATGGGTATGGTTAAGTTTAGGGTTAAGGTTAGATTTAGAGTAATGGACAGGTTAAGTGTAAGGAATAAGGTTAGGTTTAGGCCTAGGGATAGAATTTGGTTAGGGTTATGGTTAGGTTAATAGATTGGATTAGAGCTACAGTTAGGACTATGGATATTGTTAGGTTAGATCAATTGTTATGGTAAGGCCTAGGGTCAGAATTTGGTTAGGGTTATGGTTAGGGTAATGGATAAGATTAGAGCTAAGGATAGGATTAGGATTATGGTTAGGATTAGGACTATGATTTGGGTTACATTTTGGGTTAGGAAAAGTTTATGGTTAGGTTTAGGTTAAGTGTTTGGGCTAGGGTTAGGGTGAGGGCTAGGGTTAAATCTAGGGTTAGAGCTCTGATTAGGTCTAGGTTTTGAGTTAGGTTAGGGCTATTTAGGACTAGGGCTAATGTTAGAACTAGGGTTATGATTAGGGCTGGTGTTAAGTTTAGCATTATGTCTAAATCTAGTGTGTAGATTTAGGATTGAAGTGATGATTATAGATAGGGTTAGTGTTACTGTCAGAGTCAGGATCAGTTACTGATCAGAGTTAGGGATAGACTCGAATTAGGGCTAGGGTTAAGGCTAGGTGTAGGTTTTGGGTTTGTGTAAGGGTTAGTGTAAGAATTAGGGATAGGTCTAATGTCAAGTCTAGGATTATGGTTTGGTTAGGGTTAGGATTAGGGTTTTGTCACTTTTTTGTTTAAAGCTACGGCTACTTTTAGGATTAGCAATAGTGTTAGTGCTAGTGGTATGGTGAGGTTTAGTCTTAGATTTATTGTTATGGTTAGATCTAGGTTTAAGGCTATGGCTAGGTTTAGGGCTAAGTTTCGGGCTAGTGTTAGGATTATTAACGGATAGAGTTAGAACTAGAAATAGGGCTATGGCGAGTGTCAGAGTTAGTCTTAGGGCTAGGGTTAGTGTTATGTTTAGAGTTAGGGCTAAATTAGGGCTAGATTTAGGGCTAGGGTTAGTGTTAGGGTTAGGCCTAGGGTTAGGGTTAGTGTTAGGGGAAGGGATGGGGTTATAACTAGGTTTAAGGCTTGGGTGAGTGTTAGAATTAGGGTTAGGGCTAGGGTTAGGATTAAGGCTATGTTTAGTGTTAGGATGAAGGTTTGTGTTAGGACTAGTGCTAGGATTAGGTATAGGGCTAATGTCAGGTCTAGATTTGTGGTTACTGTTAGTTTTATGTTAGGTTATGGCTAGGTCTAGTGTAAGGGTTAGTTTTAGTTAAGGGTCAGGTTTAAAGCTAGGTGTATTATTGGGTTAGGGGTCTGGGTAGTGTTTGGTTTAGATTAAGTTTTAGGGTTAAGGATTGAATTAGCTTTAGGGTTAGGATTATGGATAGGGTAAAGGATAGGTTTTTTTTATTTTATTTTTAGGGTTCTGGTTAGATTTAGAGTAATGGATAGGGTTATTGTTCACCATAGGGTTAGCATTACACCTAGGGTTAGAATATGAGTTTGGCTCATCTTTAGGTTAATGGATAGTGTTAGAGTTAAGATTAGGGCTAGGGATAAGGTTACAATTAGGGCTAGGGTTAGGGTTAGGCCTAGGGTTAGTGTCAGTGATAGTTTTAGTTTAAGTATTAGCATTTGAGCTAGGGTTAGGTCTTGGGTGAGGGTTAGGGTTAGAGTCAGGTCTAGGGTTAGGGTTAGGTTATGTTTAGGTAAGGGTTAGAGTTTGAGCCAGGTTTAGGGCTTGGGCACGCGTAGGCTTAGATCTATGGTTATGTTTAGGGTTTTGATTAGGGCTAGGTTTAAGGCTAGGATAAGGACTAGACTTTGTATGAGGTTTAGGGCTAACATTAGGGCTATGGGAAATATAAGAGCTAGGAATATGTTTATGGCTAGTTTTAGGGTAAGGGTTATGGATATGTCTAGTGTTAGGTTTGGTTTTGGGTTAGGAATAGGTTTAGAGCTAGAGTTTGTTCAGGCTTAAGGGTCATTGTTCAGGATAGTGTTAGATTTAGGGTGAGTGCCAGAATTATGACTAGCATTGGGTCTAGGGATAGGGCTAGTCTTTAAGTTTGGTTAACGGTTATTGTTAGGGCTAGTGCTCAGTTTTTGTTTAAGGTTAGGGATAGATTTATGAGTATATTTAGGATTAGGTTTCATCTCGTGCTAGTGTTTCTGTTAGGTTTAAGTATAGTTTTACCAGTATGGGAAGTGTTAGGGTTCGGTTTAGTGTTAGGGTCAGGTTTAGACTTAGGGTTAGTGTTAGGATCAGGATACGGGTTAGGGTTAGGGTTAGGTTTAGAGCTAGAATGAGGGCTAGAATAGGACTAGTAATAGAGTTATTGTTTGGGGTATGCTAAGGATTAAGTTTAGGACTAGGGTAGCATTAGGGTGAGGGTTTGGCTTAAGAAAAGAGATAAGGTTTATGGTAGGGTTAGGGTTAGGGTTAGGTTTAGGGCTAGGGTTAGGGTTAGGGTTAGAGTTAAAAAATAGAGTTAGGTCTCGGATTTGGGCTAGGATTTGTGTTATCATTAGTGCTATGGCTAATGAAAGAATTAGATTTCTTTTTACGGTTAGTTCTAGGGTTAGCATTAGGGCAATGTTTAGAGCTAGGGTTAGTGTTATGGGCCGAGTCAGGGTCAGGGTTACTTCTAGGTTTAGGTTTAGGACTCAAATGATGGCTAGGTTTAGAGCTAGGTGTAGCTTTAAGGTTTGGTTTAGGTTAAGGGTTAGGGTTATGGCTCGGTTTTGTTTTAGGGTTAGGGTAGCTTTAGGGCTAGTTTTCCAATTAGTATTAGGGTTAAAGCTAGCATTAGGGTGAGGTTTGTACTTAATTTTAGGTTTAGATCCAGGTTTAAGCTTTGGGCAAAAGTTAGGGCTAGGTTTGGAGCTAAGGATAGAGCTAGCATATGGATTATGCTTAGGAATAGGTATAGAACTAGGAATAGAGCTAGGGCGAAAGTTAGAGTTACTCTTAGGGATAGAGATTGGGTTAGGTTTAGTGATAGGGCTAAATTAGGGCTAGGATTAGTGCTAGATTTAGGCCTAGGTTTAGGCCTAGGGTTAATTAAGATATTAGAGTTAGGGTAAGGTAAGATATTACAGCTATGTTTAGTGTTCGGACAAGGGATAAAATTATGGTTGGCTAGGGTAAAAACTGGGGTTAGGATTAAGTCTAGGCTAACAACTAGGATTAGACCTAGGGATAGGGCTAATGTCTAGGTTAAGTTTAGGCTATGGTTAGGTATAGGGCTATGGCTGAGTTTTGTTTTAGAACTAGCCCTAGGGTTAGGGCTAGTTTTATCATTAGCGATAGTGTTAGGGCTAGTGGTAGAGTGAAGTTTAGGCTTAGATTTATTGTTATGGTTCAACCTAGGTTTAGGGCTATTTCTAGGAGTAGGGCTAATGTTAGGGCTAGTGTTAGGGTTATTGTAATGGATAGGGTTAGAACTAGAAGTAGGGCAAGTGCGAGAGTTCGAGTTAGTTTTTGGGCTAGGGTTAGGGGTAGGTTTAGATTTAAGGATAAATTAGGGCTAGGATTAGCACAAGGGTTAGAGTTAGAGTTAGCCCTAGGGTTAGGGTTAGTGTTAGTGTTAGGGTTAGGATTAGATTTAGGGAAGGGAAAGGGTTATTGCTAGCTTTAGGTCTATGGCAAGGGTTAGAATTAGGGTTAGCACTAAGGTTAGGGTTTGGGTTGCGATTAAGGCTAGGTTTAGTGTTAAACTGAGTGTTTATGTTCGGGCTAGGCTAGGATTAGGTCTAGGCTAATGTCAGGTATAGGTTTATGGTTAGTATAAGTTTTAGTGTAAGGTTATGGCTATGTCTAGTATAAGGGTTAGGTTTAGGGTAGGAAACAGGTTTACAGTTAGGGGTATTATAAGGGTCAGAGTCAGGGTAGAGTTTTGTTTAGGTTAAGATATAGGGTTAAGGCTTGAATTAGTAATGGGTTAGGGTTAGGGTTAGGGTTAGGGTTAGGGTAATGGATAGAATTAGTTTTATTTTACTGGTTAAGTTTAGAGTAATGTATAGGGTTATTGTTAGCGATAGGGTTATCCTTAGGCCAAGGGATAGTATTTGGGTTAGACTTATCTTTAGGGTAATGGATAGAGTTAGAGCTAAGGTTAGGTCTAAGGTTATGGTTAGAATTAGGATTAAAGATATGGTTAGGCCTAGGGTTAATGTTAGGATTAGGTTTAGGGTAAGTGTAGGCATTTGAACTATGGTTAGGGCTAGGGCGAGGGTTAGTGACTGAGTCAGGGCTAGGGATATGTTTAGGTTTAGGGTTATGTTTAGACTACGAATTAGAGTTTGATGTAGGGTTAGGGGTAGGACTAGGGTTTGCATTAGGGTTAGGTCTAAGGTTATGGTTAGGATTAAGGTTAGGGCTAGGATGAGGGCTAGGTTTTGTGTGATGTTTAGGGATAACGTTAGGGCTATGGTTAATGTAAGAGCTAGGGATATCATTATGGCTACTGTTAGGGTCAGGGTTATGGATAAGTCTAATGTTAGGATTAGGTTTTGTTTAGAATTAGTTTTAGAGCTAGGGTTTCTATTAGGTTAAGGGTCATTGTTGGGTTATGGTTAGTTTTATGGTTAGGGTCACAGTTAGGACTAGCGTTTGGTCTAGTGATTGGTTTAGTCTTTACGTTAGGTAAGGGTTATTGTTAGGGCTAGTGCTAGGTTTTGGTCTAGGGCTAGGGCTAGATTTATGACTCTATTTAGATTCGGTTTGGTCTAGTGCTAGTGTTACTGTTAGGTTTAGGTATACGTTTACCGGTATGGGTAGTGTTAGGGATCTAGTTTTAGAGTAAGGGTTATGGATAAGTCTAGTGTTAGGGTTTAGGTTTTGGGTTAGGATATGGTTTAGAGCTAGGGTTTGTGTTAGGGTAAGCGTCAATGTTTGGGTTAGGGTTTGGGCTACAATTAGGACTAGCGTTGGGTATAGGGATATGGTTAGTCTTCGTGTTAGGTTAAGGTTATTGTTAGGGCTAGTTCAAGGTTTTTGTTTAGAACTAGGGCTAGATTTATGACTCTATTTAGGATTAGGTTTGGTCTAGTGCTAGTGTTACTGTTAGATTTGGGTATAGGTTTACTGGTAGGGGTATAGTTAGGGTCGGTTTAGGGTTAGTGTCAGGTTTAGATCTAGGGTTAGTGTTAGGGTCAGAATAAAGGTCATGGTTTGGGTTAGGGCTAGAATTAGTATGAGGCCTAAGGTTAGGACTAGTAATAGAGTTAGGGCTTGGGATAGGCTAAGGATTAGTGTCGGGACTAGGGTAGCATTAGGGTGAGGGTTTGGATTTGGGTAAGGGTAGGATTAGAGGTAGGGTTCGGATTAGGGATAGGGTTAGAGGTAGGGTTTTGGGTTAGGGTTAGTCTTAGAGTTAAACCTAGGTTTAGGGCTCGTATCAGTGCTGTGCTAGGATATGTGTTAGCATTAGGGCTATGGCAAATGAAAGAACTTGTTTTCTGATTAGGGCTAGTTCTTGATTTAGTATTAAGGAATGTTTAGAGCCAGGGTTAGTGTTAAGGTCCGAGTCAGAGTCAGGGTCATTTCTAGGGTTAGTGTTAGGACTCAAATTAGGGCTAGGTTTAGGGCTAGGTGTAGGGTTGTTAAAAGTTAGGGTTATGGTTCGGTTTTGTTTTAGAGCTAGGGTAGGGTTAGGGCTAGTTTACAAATTAGCATTGGTGATAGGATTAGTGCTGGGGTTAGTGTTAGGTTTAGGCCTAGGTTTTGGGCTAGGGTTAAGGATAGCGTTAGGGTTAGGGTAAGGTATGATGTTATGACTATGTTTTGTGCTAGGACAAGTGATAAAATTAGTTTTAGAGCTAGGGTTAAGATCAGGGTTAGGATGAAAGCTAGGCTTAGAACTAGGATTAGGGCTAGGGATAGGGCTAATATCAGATCTAGGGTTAAGGTTAGGCTAGGGTTAGGGATAGGACTATGGCTCAGTGTTTTTTTCTAGAACTAGGCCTAGGGTTAGGGCTCATTTTACAATTAGTGATAGTGTCAGGGCTAGTGGTAGAGTGAAGACTAGGCTTAGATTTATTGTTATGGTTAGATCTAGGTTTAGGGCTATGGCTAGAGTTAGGGCTATGTTTAGACCTAGTGTTGGGTTATGGTAACAGATAGGGTTAGAACTAGAAATAGGGCTAGGGTGAGAGTTTGAGGTAGTCTTTGGGCTAAGGTTAGGGGTAGATTTAGGGATAGGGCTAAATTAGGGCTAGGATTAGTGCTAGTATTAGTGTTAGGGTTAGGCCTAGGGTTAGGGTTAGTGTTAGTGTTAGGGTTAGGATTAGGTTTAGGGGAAGGGATGGGCTTATAGCTAGGTTTAGGGCTAAAATGATGGTTAGAATTAGAGTTAGGATTAAGGTTAGGGTTTGGGTTAGGATTAAGACTAGCTTTAGGGCTAGTCTGTGTTTTGTGTTAGGGCTACTGCTAGGATTAGGGCTAGGGCTAATGTCAGGTCTAGGTTTATGGTTAGTATTAGTTTTAGTGTTAGGTTATGGCTATGTCTAGTGTAAGGTTTAGGTATAGGGTAAGGGTCAAGTTTAGAGCTAGGTGTATTATTAGGGTCAGAGTCCGGGTAGAGTTTGGTTTAGGTTAAGATTTAGGCTTAATGCTTGAATTAGTGGTGGGTTAGGGTTAGGGTTATTTTAATGGATAGTGTTAGGTTTAGAGTAATGGATAGGGTTAGTGTTAACGATAGGGTTATCGTAAGGCCTAGGGTTAGCATTTCAGTTAGGCTTTTCTTTAGGGTAATGGATAGGGTTAGCACTAAGGTTAGGGCTAGGGTTAAGGTTAGGATTAGGGTTAGGGTTAGAGTTAGGCCTAGCATTAATGTTTGGGTTAGGTTTAGGGTAAGTGTAGGCATTTGAGCTAGGGTTAGGGCTAGGGTGAGGGTTAGGGTTTGAGTCAGGGCTAGGGTTAGGTATAGGTTTAGGGTTATGTTTAGGCTAGGGATTAGAGTTTGAGCTAGGGTCAGGGCTAGGGTGAGGGTTAGCATTAAGGTTAGGTCTAAGGTTATGTTTAGGGTTATGATTAGGGCTAGGTTTAGAGCTAAGATAAGGGCTAGTTTTTGTGTGATGTTTAGGGCTAATGTTAGGGCTTTGGCTAATGTAAGAACGGGGGATATGGTTGTGGCTAGTTTTAGGGTCCGAGTTATGGATAAGACTAGTGTTAGGGTTAGGTTTTGGTTTAGGATAAGGTTTAGAGCTAGGGTTTCTATTAGATTAAGGGTCATTGTTGAGTTAGGGCTAGTTTTAGGGTTAGGACCACAATTAGGATCTAGTGATAGCTTTAGTCTTTACGTTAGGTTAAGGGTTATTGTTAGGGTTAGTGCTAGGTTTTTGTTTAGGTCTAGGGCTAGATTTATGACTCTATTTAGGATTAGGTTTGGTCTAGTACTAGTGTTACTCTTAGGTTTAGGTATAGGTTTACCAGTAGAGGTAGTGTTAGGGTTCAGTTTAGGGTTAGGGTCAGGTTTAGATCTAAGGTTAGTGTTAGGGTCAGAATAAGGGTCAGGTTTAAGGTTAAGGTTAGAGCTAGAATGAGGGCTAGGTTTAGGACTAGGAATAGAGTTAGGGTTTGGGGTAGGCTGAGAATCATGGTTAGGGACTAGGGTAGCATTAGGGTGAGGGTTTGGCTTAGTGTAAGGTATAGGGTTAGAGGTAGGGTTAGGGTTAAGGTTAGGGTTAGGATTAGTGTTAGGTTTAGGGTTAAACTTAGGATTAGGGCTCAGAATAAGGCTAGGATTTGTGTTAGCATTAGGGTTACAGCTAATGAAAGATTAGGATTCCGATTAGGGCTAGTTCTAGGTTTAGCATTAGTCAATGTTTAGAGCTAGGGTTACTGGTAGGGTCTGAGTCAGGGTCAGGGTTATTTCTAGGGTTAGGTTTAGGACTCAAATTAGGGCTATGTTTAGGGCTAGGTGTAGTGTTAGGGTTTGGTTTAGCTTAAGAGTTAGGGTTAGGGTTCTGGCTTGGTTTGGTTTTAGGGCTTGGATAGTGTTAGTTCTAGTTTTCCAATTATCATTAGGATTAGGGCTAGTGTAAGAGTGAGCTTTAGGGTTAGAACCAGGTTTAGGGCTAAGATTGGGGCTAGAGATAGGGATAGGTTTTGGATTATGGTAAGGTATAATTTTAGAACTCGGGATAGCACTAGGGCGAGAGTAAGAGTTAGTCTTAGGGCTAGGATAGTGTTAGGTTTAGGGTTAGGGCTAAATTAGAGCTAGATTAGAGCTATGGTTAGTGGTAGTTTTAGGCCTAGGTTTAGGGCTAAGGTTAGGTTTAGTGTTAGAGTTAGGGTAAGGTATGATGTTACAGCTACATTTAGGGCTAGGGCAAGGCATAAAATTACAGTTAGGGCTCGTGTTAATGTTAAGGTTAGGATTAAAGTTAGGCTTAGGGATAGGATTAGGGCTAGGAGTTTGTTACGGTTAGGGCTAGGAGTAGGGATAGGGCTAATGTCAGGTGCAGTGTTATGTTTAGGGATAGTTTTAGGGTAAGGATTATGGCCAGGTCTATTGTAAGTGATAGGTTGAGGTTTAGGGTCTGGTTTACATCTAGGGGTAGTATTAGGATCGGAGTCAGGGTTAGGGTATGGGTTAGGTTAAGGTTTAGGCTTAGGGCTCAAATTAGCATTAGGGTTAGTGTTAGGGTTAGAATAATGGATATGGTTAGGTTTAGGGTTAAGATTAGATTTAGAGTAATGGACAGGTTTAGGGTTAGGGATAGGGTTAGGTTTAGGACTAGGGATATAATTCGGTTAGGGTTATGGTTATGGTAATATATTGGATTAGAGCTACACTTAAGGCTAGGATTATGGTTAGGTTAAGGCTATGGTTATGGTTAGGCCTAGGGTTAGAATTTGGATAGGGTTATGGTTAGGGTAATGGATAAGATTAGAGCTAGAGATAGGGCTAGGATTATGGTTAGGATTAGGGCAATGTTTTGGGTTAGATTTCAGGTTAGGACAAGGTTTAGGTTTATGGTTAGGTTCAGGTAAAATGTTAGGTCTAGAGTTAGGGTTAGGGCTAGGATTAAATCTAGGGTTAGGGCTCTGATTAGGGCTAGGTTTTGGGTTAGGTTAGGGCTATGTAGGACTACTGCTAATGGTAGAATTAGGGTTATGATTAGGGCTAGTGTTAAGTTTAGCATTATCTTTAAATCTAGTGTTTACATTCGGTTTTGGTTCAGGGTGATGATTAGAGATAGATTTAGTGTTACCATCAGAGTCAGGATCAGTGTTACTGATCAGAGTTAGGGATAGACTCAGTTAGGGCTAGGGTTAAGGCTAGGTATAGGGTTAGAGTTTGTGTATGGCTTAGGGTAAGAATTTGGGATAGGGCTAATGTCATGTCTAGGATTATGGTTTGGTTGGGGTTAGGGTTAGGGTTTTGACTCAGTTTTGTTTTACAGCTATGTCTAGGATTAGGGCTACTTTTAGGATTAGCAATAGTGTTAGGGCTAGTGGTATGGTGAGGTTTAGCCTTAGATTTATTGTTATGGTTAGATCTAGGTTTAGGGCTAAGGTTAGGGCTAGTGTTAGGGTTATGGTAACGAATAGATTTAGAACTAGAAATACGGCTAGGGCGAGAGTTAGAATTACTCTTAGGGTTAGGGTTAGGGTTCGGTTTAGGGTTAGGGCTAAATTAGGTCTAGATTAAGGGCTAGGGTGAATGTTAGTGTTAGGTCTAGGGATAGGGCTAGGGATAGGGTTAGGGTTAGTGTTAGATTTAGGGTTACAGTTAGGGTTAGGGGAAGGGATGGGGTTATAGCTAGGTTTAGGGCTAGGGCAATGGCTAGAATTAGGGTTAGGGCTAGGGTTAGGATTAAGGCTAGGTTTAGGGATGAGGATTTGTGTTAGGGCTAGGTCTAGGATTAGGATGAGGATTTGTGTTAGGGCTAGGTCTAGGATTAGGACTAGGGCTAATGTCAGGTCTAGATTTACGGTTAGTGTTAGTTTTAGAATTAAGTTATGGGTAGGTCTAGTGTAAGGGTTAGGTTTAGGTAAGGGTCAGGTTTAAAGCTAGGTGTATTATTATGGTCAGAGTCCGGGTAGAGTTTGGTTTAGGTTAAGGATTACGGTTAAGAATTGAATTAGCTTTAGGGTTAGGGTTAGGGTAATGGATAGGGTTAGGTTTAGGGTTAAGGATAGATTTAGAGTAATGGATAGGGTTAATGTTAGTGATAGGTTTAGCATTAGGCCTAGGATTGGCATTTCAGTTAGCCTTATATTTAGGTTTATGGATAGGGTTAGAAATTAAATAAGGGCTAGGGATAAGGTTAAGTTTAGGGTTAGGGTTAGGCCTAGGGTGAGTATCAGGGATAGTTTTAGGGTTATGTTTAGGGTAACAGTTAGAGCTTGAGCTACAATTAGGGCCAGGGCAAGGGTAGGGTTAGGTTTAGGTCTAGGTTTATGGTTAGGGTTACAATAAGGGCTAGGTTTAGGGCTAGGATAAGGCCTAGGTTTTGTGTGAGGTTTAGGGCTAGCATTAGGGCTATGGGAAATGTAAGAGCTAGAGAAATGGTTATGGAAATTTTTAGGGTTATGGAGAAGTCCAGTGTTAGGGTTAACGAATGATTCAACCTAGAAGAATGAAATTTGGTGGGCAAAGTGTGACTGGAGTAGTGATCCTTACTGCCAAGTATCATCAAGATTCGGTGAAAAAATATTCGCTGTTATTTCAAGAAACTCGGAGTTCTGTGGAAGCTTGGCAAAAGCTTTCAAATGAAATTGTTTATTCCCAGCCTTTCCTTCTGGCTACTTCAAGAGGTAACAAAGCTTAGAGAGCAAACTGAGACCTAATTCAGTTTTTCCAGTTTCAAGTAGCTAGCACAAATCGTGTTTGCTTTGGAGTTCCAAATGCCTCTATCACTATAGGGGAAAACGAAGTGAAACCTAAAATTTTAAAGTGTTCCTGCAAACGAACGCTTCAACCTAGAAAAACGAAATTTGGGGGGCCAAGTGTGACTGTAGTACTGATCATTACCGGCAAGTGTCCTCAAGATTGGGTGAAAAAATATTTGCTGGTATTTCAGGAAACTCAGAGTTCGGTGAAAGCTTGGAAAACGCTTTCAAATGAAAGTGTTTTTCCACAGTTTCTGGTAAGGGCTAATTCAAGAGGGAACAAACCACCCAGATAGCACTGAAAACTGATTTAGGGTGTCAAGTCTCAAGCAGCTAGCACAAAGCATGCTTTATTTAGAGTTCCAACTGCGTCTATCACTATACGGTAAAACGAAGTGAAACCTAAAATTCAAATTGTTCCTGCAAATGAACGCTTCAGCCTAGAAGAACGAAATTTGGAGAGCCAAGTTCGACTGGAGTACTGATCATTACCACCAAGTATCATCAAGGTTGGGTGAAAAAAATATTTGTTGGGATTTCAGGAAACTCGGAGTTCTGTGAAAGCTTGGCAAATGCTTTCAAATGAAAGTGTTTTTCCACACTCTCTGCTTAGGGCTACTTAAAGTGGGAACAATCCATAGAGAGCTCTGAGAAATGATGAAATGTGTCAAGGTTCAAGCAGCTACCACAGATCGTGTTTGATGAACAGTTCTAAATGCCTCTATTAGTATAGGGGAAAACAAAGTGAAACCTAAAATTTCAAAGAGTTCCTGCAAACGAACGCTTCAACCTAGAAAAACGAAATTTGGTTCCCAAGTGCGACTGGAGTACTGATCATTACCGCCAAGTGTCCTCAAGATTGGGTGAAACTAAATTTGCTGGGATTTCAGGAAACTCGGAGTTCTGTGCAAGCTTGGCAAACAGTTTCAAGTGAAAGCGTTTTTCCCCAGTCTCTGCTTAGGGCTCCTTTAAGAGGGAACAATGCATAGAGAGAGCTCTGAGAACTGATGAAGTATGTCAAGGTTCAAGCAGCTAGCACAGATCGTGTTTGATTTAGAGTTCCAACTGCCTCTATCACTATAGGAAAAACGAAGTGAAACCTAAAATTTCAAAGTGTTCCTGAAAACGAAAACTTCAACCAAGAAGAATGAAATTTGTGGGGCCAAGTGTGACTGGAGTCCTGATCCTTACTGCCAAGTATCATCAACATTAAGTGAAACAATATTTGCTTGGTTTTCAGGAAACTTGGAGTTCTGTGGAAGCTTGGCAAACACTTTCCAATGAAATTGCTTTTTCCCTGCCTTTCCTTCGTGCTACTTCAAGATTCAACAAAGCATAGAGAGTACACTGAGAAATAAATCAGTTTTTCAAGATTCAAGCAGGTAGCACAAACACAGTTTGATTTAGATTTCCAACTGCTTCTCTCCCTATAAGGGAAAACAAAGAGAAACCTAAAAATTCAGTGTTCCTGCAAACGAACGCTTCAACCTAGAAGAACAAAATTTGGTGGGCCAAGTGCGACTGGAGTATTGATCCATACTGCCAAGTATCATCAAGATTCGGTGAAAAAATATTCGCTGTTATTTCAGGAAACTCGGATTTCTGTGGAAGCTTGGCAAACACTTTCAAATGAAATTGCTTATTCCGAGCCTTTCCTTCTGGCTACTTCAAGAGGCAACAAAGCTTAGAGAGCGAACTGAGAACTAATTCAGTTATACAAGTTTCAAGTAGCTAGCACAAATCGTGTTTGATTTAGACTTCCAAATGCCTCTATCACTGTACGGGAAATCGAAGCGAAACCTAAAATTTCAAACTGTTCCTGCAAACGAACGCGTCAACCTAGAAGAACGAAATTTGGGGAGCCAAGTGCGACTTGATCATTACCGGCAAGTGGCCTCAAGATTGGGTGAAAAATCATTTGCTGTTAGATTGTTAGATTTCCGTTTATGCTTAGGAGGGTGTTTAGAGCTAGGGTGAGTGTTAGGATATGAGTCAGGGTCAGAGTTCATTGTTTTTTTATTTTTTTTTAATTAATTGTTTTATTTAATTTTATTTATTTATTTTTATTCGTTGTTCAAAACATTACAAAGGTCAAGGAAGACATTATACAGCAAATTCAGACAATGAAAAATCACTTTGACAATGAATTACATAAACAAATCCAAGAAGTTAAAGATCAACTCTATAGGGAGATAGAGGATATAAAAAACAAACAAACAGAAATCCTGGAAATGCAGGAAACAATAAACCAAATTAAAAACTCAAATGAGAGTATTACCAGCAGAGTAGAACACTTAGAAGATAGAACGTCAGACAACGAAGACAAAGTTTTTCAACTTGAAAAGAACATAGACAGCTCAGAGAGAATGTTAAGAAATCATGAGCAGAACATCCAAGAATTATGGGATAACATCAAGAAACCAAACCTAAGAGTTATTGGGATACAAGAGGGCATAGAGGTCCAAACCAAGGAAATGAGCAATCTCTTCAATGAAATAATACTAGAAAACTTCCCAGACTTAAAAATGAAAAAGAAATCCAAATGCTAAAAGCCTACAGGACACCAAATGTACAAAATCATAAGAGATCCACACCAAGACACATAATAATGAAGATGCCCAACATACAGAATAAGGAGAGAATCTTAAAAGCCACAAGAGAGAGGAAGCAGATTACATTTAGGGGTAAACCAATCAGGATAACTGCTGATCTTTCAACACAGATTCTGAAAGCTAGAAGATCCTGGAAAAACATATTTTAAACACTGAAAGAAAAAGTGTTCCAACCAAGAATCATGTATCCAGAAAAATTAAGCTTCAGGATTGAAGATGAAATAAAAATCTTCCCCGATAAACAAGAGTTAAAAGAATATGCAGCTAGAAAACCAGTTCTTCAAAACATCCTTGGCAAAACATTACAGGAAGAGGAAATGAAAAATAACAATGAAAACCACAGCGGGAGGTACTACAGTAAAGGAAAAACTAAGCATAGAGGAAAAACAAATCATGTTAAGTAACTTACATACACAATCAAATATGGCTGGAAATACAAACCTAGAACTAAAGCAAAACCTAACCCTAACTCTTATCCTAACCCTAATCCTAACGTTATCACTAAACCTAACCCTAACTTTAACCCTAACCCTAAGTCTAAACATAACCCTAAAACTAAACCTAACACTATCCCTAACCCTACCCTAATATGAACCCAAATCTAACCCTAACCCTAACATAAACCTAACATTAACCCTAACATGAACCATAAACCTAAACCTAAACCTAACCCTAATCGTAACCAAACCATAACTTTAACCCTAACCTTAACCTAACACTAACCATAACACTAACCCTTAACCTAACCCCAACACTAATCCTGAATCTAACCCTAAACCAAAAACTAATCCTAACCCTAAACCTATCCCTAACCTTAACACTAACACTAACACTACCCCTTACACTAACCCTAACCTTAAACCTAAAACGAGCACTTACCCTAACCCTAATTGTAACCCTAACCCTAACCTCAACCCTGTCCCTAATTCTAACCATAATCCTAACACAAAACCTAATAGAAACCATAATCCTAACCCTAACGTAACCCTAACCCTAACATTTACCCAATCCTAACCATAATTTTAATCCTAAAACAAACACTAAACCTACACCTAACCCTAATGGTAACCCTAAACATAATCCTAAACCTATCACTAACCCTAACCCTAAACCTAACACTAATCCTATATTTAACACTAACCCTAACCCTAACACTAACACCAACCCTAACTCTAACCCTAACACTAACCCTACCCTTAATCCTTACACTAAACATAACCCTAACTCTAACCATAACCCAACCATAATCCTAAACCTAACCCTAACACAAATCCTAACCATAACCATAACCCTAACACAAACCATAACCCTAAAGCTAGATCTAACCCTAACACTATCCCTAAACCTGACCCTAACCCTAACTATGACCCTAAACCTAACCCTAACTGGAAACCTAACCCTAACCCAAATCCTAACACAAACCCTAACCCTAATCCTAAACCTTACTCTAACCCTTTATGTTAAGGGTTTGGGATATAGGTTGGCTTTGTTTTAGGGCTAGGGCTACGGTTATGGCTAGATTATGGCTTAGCATCAGGGTTAGGGCTAGTGTTAGGTTGAGGTTTAGGTTTAGAGTTAGGGTTAGATTTAGAGTTAGGGTTAGATCTAGGGTTAGGGCTAGGGCTAGGTTTAGGACGAGGGTTAGGTTATGGTAACGAATATGATTAGAAATACGGATACGGCTCTGGGGAGAATTAGAGTTTGTCTTAGTAGTAGTCTTATGGTTAGGGTTTGGGTTAGGGTTAGGGCTAAATTAGGGCTAGGATTAGGGCTAGGTTTAGTGATAGGATTAGGGCTGAATTAGGGCTAGGATCAGGGCTAGAGTTAGGGTTAGGCTTAGGGCTAAATTAGGGATAGGATTAGTTCTAGGTTTAGTGTTAAGGTTAGGGATAAATTAGGGCTAGTATTAAGGCTAGGGTGAGTGTTGGGTTTATACCAAGGGTTTGGGCTAGCGTTAGAGATAGCATTGGTATTGAGGTTAAGTTTAGGGGAATGGATGTGGTTATAGCTAGCTTTAGGGCTAGGGTGAGGGTTATAATTAGGATTAGGCATAGGGTTATGGTTCAGTTTAGGATTAAGGTAGGTTAAGGGCTAGGGTTTCTGTCAGGATTAAGGTAGGACCAGATATAGGGCTAATATCAGATCTAGGGTTAATGTTAAGGATATTTTTAGGGTTAGGTTATAGCTAGGTCCAGTGTAAGAGGTAGGTTTTGATTAAAGGTTTAGGTTAAAGGTCAGCTTTAGGGCTAGGCTTATTATTAGGGTCAAGGACAAGGTCAGGGTCAGGATTAGCATTTGGTTTAGCTAAAGGTTTACGGTGTAGGGCTCAAATTAGAATTAGGGTTAGGTTTAGGGTTAGCATAATGGAAAGGTTTACTTTAGATTTCAGTTAAGGTTTAGAGTAATGGATGGGTTAGGTTTAGCAATCGGGTTAGGGTTAGCATTAGGGTTAGAGTTATGTTTAGTGTAATGGACAGGTTTATAGGTAGGGTAAGGGCTAGGTTATGGCTTGGAGTAAGTCTAGGATTAGGGCTAGGTTTAGGGATAGGAATAGGGTGTGATTTAGGGTAAGTTTTAGAGTTAGGGTAAATGTTAGGTTTAGGGCTAGGGTTATTATTAGGTTAGGGTAGGGGTTAGTGTTTGAACTAGGGTTAGGGCTAGGGTGAGGGTTACGTCTGGGTTTAGGTCTAGGTTTACATTTATGGTTAGAGTTAGGTTTAGTGTTAGGGATAGAGTTTTAATTAGGGGTAGGGTAAGGGTTAGGGTAATGGATATAGTTAGAGATAAAGTTCAGGCTAGGTTTAACGTTAGGATTAGGGTTAGGGATAGGGTTAGTGTTAGGGTTTAGGATAGAGCTAGGGTTAAATCTAAGGCAAGGCATACGTTATGGCTAGGTTTCGGGCTAGGGTTAGGCTAAGGGTTATGCTTACAGCTAAGTTTAGGCCTAGGATTAGGGCTAGATTTTGTGTTAGGTTTTGTGTTAGGTTTAGGAAAATGTGTAATATATGAACTAGGTTTATGTTTAGGGCTAGTTTTAGGGTTAGGGTTATGGGAAGGTCTAGTGTTAGGTCAAGGTTTTGGGTTCGTGTCAGGTTTAAAGTTTGGTTCAGTGTTAGAATCATGGTCAGTTTTAGGGATAGGTTTAGGGTTAGGATTAGAGCCAAAATTAGCAATAGGTTTAGTTCTCGGGGTAGGGTAAGTGTTCGGTTTATGTTAAGGGTTATTGTTAGGGCTAGTGCTAGGTTTTTGTTTAGGTCTAGGGCTAGAGTTATAGCTATATTTAGGATTAGCTTTGGGTCTAGTTCTAGTGTTAGGCTTAGGTATAGGTTTAGTGTTATCAGTAGGGCTAGTATTAGGATTTGGTTTAGGGTTAGGGTCAGGTTTAGAACTAGGGTTACTGTTAGGGTCAGCTGAGGGTCAGAATTATGTTTAGAGGTATAAAGAGGGCTAGGGTTAAGACTAGTATTATGGTTATAGTTTAAGTTAGACTAAGGATTAGAACTACGGTTAGTGTTTGGGTTAGGGTTTGGCTTAATGTAAGAAATAGGGTTAGTGTTAGGCTTAGGGCTAGTGTATGGGTTAGGGTTAAGACTAGCATTAGGGTTAAAGCTAAGGTTAGGGCTAGAATTAGGGTTAGAATTTGTGTTAGGGTTTGGGCTAAGGTTAGGACAATGACTAATGTATGAACTAGGGTTATGATTAAGGCCAGTTTTAGGTTAGGTTAAGGGTAAAAATAATGTTAGGTTTAATTTAAGGTTAGGGTGATTTTTAGAGCTAGGATTAGTGTTAGGGTCAGTGTCAGGGTCAGGGTTAGTTTTAGAGGTAGTTTTAGGGATAGGTGTGTAGGGTTAAGGTTTGATTCAGGTTAAGGGTTAGGATTAGGGCTATGGCTTGGTTTTGGTTTATGGTTAGGGATAGGGAGAGGGCAAGTTTTAGGATTAGTGTTATGGTTAGTGGTAGTGTTAGTGTTTGGTTTAGGCTTATTGTTACAGTTATATTAAGAGTTAGGTTTAGATTTAGAAAGGGCTTAGATCTATGGTTAGGATTAAGGCTAAGGATAGAACTAGGGCTAGGGCTAGGGCTAGGGCAAGAGTTAGAGTTAGCCTTATGGCTAAGTTTAGGGTTAGGATAGGATTAAATAAAGGCTAGGATTAGCACTAGGTTTTGTGTTAGGCCTAGATTTAGGGCGAAGGTTAGAGTTAGGTTTAGGGTTATGGTTAATTTTTAGATACAGGATGAGCTTATAGGTAGATTTGGGGCAAGGGAGAAAAATAGAATAAGGGTTAGTGCTTGGGTTTGTTTTGGGTTAGGGTTAAGCCTAGGTTAAGGGCTAGGATTACGGCTAGGGCTAATTTCAAGTCTTGTGTTATGGTTAAAAATAGTTTTAGGGTTAGGTTTATGGCTATGACTAGTGTAAGTGTTAGGTTGAGGCTTATGTTCAGGTTTAGACCTAAGGGTACTATTAGGGTCAGGGTTGTGATTAATGTTTTGGATAGGTTAATGCTTAATGTTAGGTCTTGAATTAGCATTAGAGTTAGGATTAGGGTAAAGATAGTGTTAGGTTTAGGTATCAGGTTAGGTTTAGGGTAATGGATAGGGTTAGGATTAGGGATACAGTGAGGTTTAGGCCCAGGTTTAGCATTTGGGTTAAGGTTATGATTAGGGTAATAAATAGGGTTAGAGATAAGTGTACAGCTATGGTTAATATTATGATTATTGATAGGGTTAGGGTTAGTATTAGGGTTAAATCTAGGGTTACGGCTAGGGTTATACTTATGATTAGTGATAAAGTTAGGGTTAGGGGTAAATCTAGTGATAGTGCTCAGAATAAGGCTAGGTTTTGAGTTAAGTTAAGGCTAGGTTCAGGGTTACGGCTAATGTAAGTACCAGGGTTGTGATTAGGGCTAAATTTAGGGTTAGGGTTAGGGCTAGCTCTATTGTAAGGTTTAGGTATAGGGTTAGGATGATGTTTAGAGCTAGGGTTAGTGTTAAGTTCAGAGTCAGGGTCAGGGTTTATAGCGTAATAGGGTTAGGGTTTTGGTTAGTCTAAGAACTAGGGAAAGAATTAAAGCTAGGGCTAGAATTAGGGTTTGCATTGTTTAGGGTTTGGCTTAAAACTCGAATTAGGGCTAGAGTTATAGCTAAGTGGAAGATTAGGGCTTAGTTTATATCAATATATTATAATTATATATAACCCTTAATTATATTAAGGGTTAGGGTTAGGTCTATGGCTTGGTTTTGTTTTAGGGCTAGGGATAGTGCTAGTTTTAGGATTAACCTTAGGGTTAGGGTTGGTTTTAGGTTTAGGTTTAGGCTAAGGGTTAAGTTTAGATTTAGACTTAGGGTTAGATCTAGGGTTGCTGCTAGGGCTATGCATAGGTCTAGTGTTAGACCTATAGTTTGGGTAGGGTTAGGGTATGGTTTAGTTTTAGAGTTAGGGTTAGGTTTAAGGTTAGGGTGATAGTTATAGCTAGGGTTCATGTTAGGATAGAAGTAAAGGTCAGGCTTAGTTTAGGTTTAGAGTTATTACCCGAATTAGGGCTAGGGTTATTGTTAGGGCTCAGTTTAAGGTGAGGGCAGTATTTAGAGCTAGAGTGAGTGTTAGTATATGAGTGAGGGTCATCGTTGGTTTTAAGGTTAGGGTTAGGACTCGAATTAGGGCTAGGTTTAGGTATTTGTAGTTTTAGTATTGGTTTAAGTTAAGTTTTAGGGTTAGGGCTCATACTCAGTTTTGTTTTAGTCCTAGGGTTAGGGCTAGTATTAGTGTTAGGCTTAGGCTTAGTGTTAGGGTTAGGGTTAAATTTGGAATTAGGTTTAGATCTAGGGTTAGGGCTAGAAGTAAGGATACTGCAAGGGTTATGGCAAGGTTTAGGGTTAGGGTAAGGGATAGGGTATGAACTACTGCTAGGGCTAGGGTGAGAGTAGTCTTAGGGCTAGGGTTAGGGTTAGGGTTAGAGACAGGGCTCAATTATGGCTAGGATTGGGGCTAGGGTTAAGCCTAGGGTTAGCATTAGGTTTAAGTTTAGGGTTAGGGTTAGAGTTTAGAGTTTAAGTTTAGAGTTAGGGCAAATTCTGGGGTAAGGGATGGCTTTATAGCTAGGTTTAGAGGTAGGGTAAGTGTTAGAATTACGGTTAAGGCTATGGTTAGAATTAGGGTTATGATTGAGGCTAGGTTTGGGCCTAGGATGAGGGCTAGGTTTTTTTTTTTTTTTTTGTTGTTGTTGTTCAGGCAGAATTAGTGCTAGCGCTAATTTCAGGTCCAGAATTATGGTTAAAGATAGTTTTAGGGTTAGGATTATGGGTATGTCTAGTGTAAGGGTTAGGTTAGGGTTAACATCAGGTTTAGAGCTAGGGGTATTATTAGGGTCAAGTTTTGGGGTAGGGTTTGGGATAGGTTAAGTTTTAAAGTTAGGGCTCAAATTAGTATTAGGGTTAGGGTTATGGTTATGGTAATGGATAAAGTTAGAATTCAGTTTAGGTTTAGGGTTATGATTATGATTAGGGCTAGGTTTCGGGTTAAGTTAGTGCTAGGGTTAGGTTTATGGCTAATGTAAGTACTAGAGTTATGATTATGGCTAATTTTAGTGTTTTAGGGCTAGGTTTACTGTTAGGTTTAGGGTTAGGGTTAGGGTGATGTTTAGACCTCGGGTTAGTGTTTGGTCAGAGTAAGGGTCAGGGTTAGTTTTAGGGTTTGGCTTAAAACTCGAATTAGACCTGAGGTTAGGGCTAGGTATAGGGTTAGGGCTTGGTTTAGGTTAAGGGTTAGGGTTAGAGCTTTGACTTGTTTTGCTTTTAGGGCTAGGGTTAGGGTTAGGGAAATTTTTAGGATTACTGTTAGGGTTAGGGCTAGTCTTAGATTTAGGCTTAGGCTTCATTTTAGGGTTAAATTTCGAGTTAGGTTTTTATCTTAGGTTAGTGCTAGGCCTAAGCATACAGCAAAGGTTAGGACTAGGATTTGTGATAAGGTTAGGTTTATGGGAAGCGATAGAATTTGAAGGAGTGATAGGGCCAGTGTGAGAGTTAGAGTTATTCTTAGGGCTAGGGTTAGGGTTAGGGTTAGGGATAGGGCTAGTTTTAGAATTAGCATCAGGGATAGGGCCAGTTTTAGGCTTAGGCATCGAGTTAGGGTTTGATTTAAAGTTAGGTTTCGATCCAGTGTATAAGCTAGGGCTAAGGATAGGGCAATGGTGATGACAAGGGTTAGGGTTAAGTTTACGGTAAGGGATGTGGTTTTATCTAGGTTTATGGCAAGGGAAAGTGTTATTATTAGGGTTTGGGCTAGAGTTAGGTTTAGGGTTATGATTAAAACTAGGTTTATGGCTAGGATGAGGTTTAGGTTTTGTGTTAGGGTTAGGGATAGTATTAGAGCTAGGGCTAATGTCAGGTCTAGGGTTCCAGTTAGGGCTAGATTTAGTGTTAGATTTACGGCTTGGTCCAGTGTAAGTATAAGGTTTAGGGTAAGATTCAGGTTTATATCTAGGGTTATTTTTAGGGTCAGTATCAGGGTTAGGGTTTGAGTTAGGTAGGGTTTAGGTTTAGGGTAATGACAGGGTTAGTTTTAGGGTTTTGGTTTGGTTTAGTGTAATAGATAGGGTTAGGGTTAGGCCTAGGGTTACCTTAAGGATTACAGTTATTGTTAGGGTAATGGGTAGGTTTAGACCTAAGGTTAGGGCTAGGGTTATGTATAGGATTTCTGCTAGTTTGGGATTAGGGTTAGGTTTAAGTTTAGGGTTAAAGCTAGATTTATGACTCGGATTAAGGGTAGATTTTGGGTTAGGTTAGGGCTAGTGTTAAGGCTATGGCTAATGTATGAAGTAGGGTTATGATTAGTGCTAGATATAGGGTTAGAGATAGGGCTAGGAATAGTGTTAGGTTGAGGTTTGCGGTGATGATGATGTTTAGAGCCAGGGTTAATGTTAGGGTCAGAGTCAGGGTCAGGGTTAGTATTTGGGTTAGAAGTAGGACTAGAATTAGGGATACGTTAGAGCTAGGTGTAGAGTTAGGGTTTGGTTTAGGTTAAGAGTTAGGGTTATGTCTATGACTCGGTTTTGTTTTAGGGCTAGAGCTAGAGTTAGATCTAGTTTTAGGATTAGTATTAGCGTTAGGACTAGTGTTAGGTTTAGGTTTAGGCTTAGGTTTAGGGTTAGATTTATAGTTAGGGTTAGATCTAGGGTTATGGCCAGGGCTATGAATAGGTCTAGTGTTACACCAAGGGTTAGGACTAGGATTAGGGTTCTAGTAAATGATAGAGTGAGAACTAGGGTTAGGGTTAGAGTGAGAGTTAGAGTTAGACTTTGAGTTAGAGTTAGGTTTTGGGATAGGGTTAGGGATAAGGCTAAATTAGGGCTAAGATTAAGGCTAGGTTTAGTGTTAGGGTTAGGCCTAGGGTTTGGGTTAGGGATAAAATAAAGGCTATGTTTAGGGCTAGGATAAGAGGTAGGGTTTGTGTTAGGGTTAGGACTAGGATTAAGGCTAGTGTTAATATCAGGTCTAGGGTTAAGTTTAGGAATAGTTTTAGGGTTAGATTTATGGCTAGGTCTAGTGTAAGGATTATGTAGGGTAAGAGTCAGGTTTATAGCTAGGTGAATTATTAGGGTCATGGTCAGAGATAGGGTTTAGATTTGAGGTTAGGTTAAGGCTTGAATTAGCATTAGTGTTAGGGTTAGCGTAATCATTGGGTTAGGTTTAGGGTTCAGGGTAAGTTTAGGATAATTGATAGGTTTGGGGAAAGCGACAGGGTTAGGGTTAAGCATAGGGTTAGCATTATTGTAAGGGTTATTTTTAGGGTAATGGATATAGTTAGAGTTAAGTTTAGGGCTAGGGCTATAGTTAGGATTAGGTCTTGTGTTAGGGTTAAGGTGAGGGTTAGAACTAGGATTAGGTTTATGGTTGTGTTTAGCATAAGTGTTAGGTTCTGAGCTATGATTAGCGCTAGGCTGAGAGTTAGGTTCAGAGTTAGGTCTAGGGATAGGATTATGGTAAATTTTGTGTTAGTATGGGGGTTAGGGTTAGATCTAGGATTAGTGTTAGCGTCAGAATAAGAGTCACGGTTAGGGTTAGGGTTTTGGGAAAGTGTTTGAGTTAAAATGAAGGCTAGAGTTAGGACTATTAATAGGGTTAGGGTTTTGGTTAGTCTAAGAACTAGGGATAGGTCTAGGGTTACTCTTAGGTTTAGGGTTTCCTTAGGGTAAGGGATTGATTTAGTTCTAGGGTTAGGGCTATGTTTAGGGTTAGAGTTAGAGTTAAAGCTGGGTTGAGGGCTCAGTGTAGGACTAGTTTTTGTGATAGGGTTAGGGCTAGGATAGGGCTAAGGCTAATGTAAGAAATAGAGTTACCATTAGGGTTCGTTTTAGGGTTAGGGTTAGGTTTAATATTAGGGTAATATTTATAGCTATGGTTCTTGTTAGGATAGGAGTCAAAGTCAGGGTTAGTTTTATTGTTAGCATTAAGACTCGAATTAGGTCCATTGTTACTATTAGTGTGCGGTTTGAGTTTAGGGCAGTGCTTAGATCTAGGGTGAGTGTTAGGATATGAGTCAGGGTCAGGATTAGTTTTAAGGTGAGGCTTAGGACTCGAATTAGGGATAGGTTTATGTTTAGGTGTAGTTTTAGTGTTTGATTTAAGTTAAGGTTTAGGCTTAGGGCTATTGTTCAGTTTTGGTTCACTGCTAGGATTAGGGTTAGTGCTAGTCTTACAATTAGCATTAGGGTTAGGGCTAGGGTTAGTGTTAGGCTTAAGGTTAGGTTTAAGTTTAGATTTAGTGTTAGTGTTAGGGTTGGGACCAACTTTAGGGCAAGTGTTAGGGCTAGTGTTAGGTTTACAGTAGCGTATAGGGTTAGAACTAGGGATAGGGCTAGGGCAAGATTTAGAGTTAGTCTTAGGGCTAGGGTTAGGATAGGGTTAGAGATAGAGCTAAATTAGGGCTAGGATTAGGGCTAGGTTTTGTGTTTAGCTTAAGCCTAGAGTTAGGGTTAGGGTTAAGGTTAAATTTAGGTTAAGGGATGTCATTATAGCTAGGTTTAGAAATAGGGTGAGGGTTAGAATTAGGGTTAGGTGTAGGGCTAGAGTTAAGATTATGGTTAAGGCTAGTTTTAGGGCTAGGTTGAGGGCTAGGTGTGTTTTTAGGGCTAGGGCTAGCATTAGGGCTAGGGCTAATTTCAGGGACAGAATTATGGTTAAAGATAGTTTTAGGATTAGGATTATGGCTACATCTAGGCTAATGGATAGGTGTTGGGTTATGTTCATATTTAGAGATAGGGGTATTATAAGTCAAGGTCTGTGTAAGGGTTTGGGACAGGTTAAGTTTTCAAGTTTTTGCTTAAATTAGTTTTAGGATTAGGGTTAGTGTAATGATAGGGTTAGGTTTAGGATTCAGGTTAGGTTTAGTGTAATGAAAGTGTTAGAATTCCGGATAGGGTTAGATTTATGCCTAGCGTTATCACTATGGTTATGGTTATGGTTATGGTAATGGATAGAGTTAGAGATCAGTTTAAAGTTAAGAGTTATGATCACAATTAGGGCTAGTGTTAGGGTTAGGTTAGGTCCAAAGCTAGGGTTAGAGATCGGATTAGGGCTAGGTTTTGGGTTATGCTTGGGCAAGGCTTAGAATTCCTGCTAATGTAAGTACTAGGTTTACAATTAGGGCTAGTTGTAGGGGTTTAGTGCTAGGTTTAGTGTTAGTGTTAATTTTAGGGTTAGGGTGATATTTTAGAGCTAGAAGTGTTAAGGTCAGTGTCAGGTTCAGGGTTAGTTTTAGGGTTTGGCTTCCAACTCATTTTAGGGCCAGGGTTAGGTCTAGGTGTAAATTTAGGGTTTGGTTTAGGTTAATGGTTAGGGTTAGAGCTATGGCTCGGTTTTGTTTTAGGGTTAGGGATATTGTTAGGGCTCATTTTAGGATTAGTATTATGGTTTGGGCTAGTGTTAGGGGTAGGCTTAGGCTTTGGGTTAGTGCTAGATTTAGAGTTACGTTTTGCCACAGTTAATTCTAGGGATAAGGATAGGGCAAGGGTTAGTACTAGAGTTAGGGCTATGGTTAGTGTTATGGTAAGGGACAGGGTTAAAACGAGTGATAGGGCTAGTGTGAGAGTTAGAGTGAGTCTTAGGCCTAGGGTTAGGGTTAGGTTTAGGGATAGGCCTAAATTATGGCTAGGGTTACGTTAGGGCTAGAGTTAGGGCTAATTTTAGGATTAGGATTAGGCGTCAAGTGAGGGTTATATTTAGAGTTAAGTTTTGATCTAGGGTTAGTGCTAGGGCTAAGAATAAAGCAAGGGTTACCATTAGGGTTAGGGTTAGAGTTAGGGATTAGTTTAGGCCAAGGATTTGGTTATAGCTAGGTTTAGGGCAATGCGAATGTTAGTATTAGGGTTAGAACTAGGGTTAGGGTTAGGGTTATGATTAAGGCTATGTTTAGGGCTACGATGAGGACTAGGATTTGTTTTAGGTTTAGGAACAGTATTAGGGCTATGGCTAATATCAGGTCTAGGGTTACAGTTAGGAATAGATTTAGTGTTAAGTTTATGGCTTGGTCCAGTGTAAGGGTTAGGTTTTTGGTTAGTGTTAGGTTTAGATCTAGGGTTATTTTTAGAATCGGGGTCAGGGCTAGGGTTTGGGTTAAGTTCGTGTGTAGGTGCAGGGCTAGAATTAGTGTTAGATTTAGGGTTAGGGTAATGACAGGGTTAGGTTTAGGGTTTAGGTTTGGTTTAGTGTAATGTATAGGGTTAGGGTTAGGCCTAGGGTTATCAGAAGGGTTAAGGTTATCATTAGGGTTATGGATAGGGTTAGCCCTAAGGTTAGTGGTAGGGTTATGTATAGGATTAAAGCTAGTGTTTGGGTTAGTGTTAGGTTTAAGTTTAGGGTTAAAGCTAGGTTTAGGACTCGGATTAAGGCTAGGTTTGGGGTTAGGTTAGGGCTAGGGTTAAGGCTACAGCTAATGTATGAAGTAGATTTATGATTACAACTAGTTATAGAGTTAGAGTTAGGCCTATTCTTGGTCTAGTGTTAATGTTAGGTACATGGTGATAATGATGTTTAGAGCCAGGGTTAAAGTTAGGGTCAGAGTCAGGGTAAGGATTAGTATTTTGGTTAGTGTTAGACTATAATTAGTGATAGGGTTAGGGCTAGATGTAGGTTTAGGTTTTGGTTTAGGATATTGGTTAAGGTTAGGGCTATGTCTTGGTTTTGTTTCAGGGCTAGGGGTAGAGTTAGGGCTAGTTTTAAGATTAGTCTTAGAGTTAGGGCTAGTGTAAGTGTGAGATTTAGGCTTAGGTTATGGATTAGTGATAAGAGTAGGGTTATGGTTAGATTTAGTGTTAGGGTTATGGTTAAATTTACAGATCAGTTGAGTTCTAGGTTTTGAGATAGGGCTAAGTATAGGGCTAGGGTAGGGCTACGTTTAGGGCTAGGTGTATAGTGATGTTAAGGGATAGGGTTAGAACTAGGTATAGGGCTAGTGTGAGAGTTAAAGTTAGTCTTAGGGCTAGGGTTAGTGTTAGGGATAGGGCTAAATTAGGACTAGGATTAGTGTTAGGGTTAGGCCTAGGGTTAAGGCTAGGGCTAGTGTTAGGTTTAGGTTTAGGTTTAGGTTTAGGGTTAGGTTTAGGGTAAGAGATGGGAATATAGCTTATTTTAGGACTAGGGTGAGATTTAGAGTTAAGGTTAGGGCTAACATTAGGGTTAGGGCTATGATTAAGACGAGGTTCATGGCTAGGATGTGGATTAAGTTTTGTTTTAGGGTTAGGGCTAGGATTAGAGCTAGGGCTAATGTCAGGTATAGGTTATGGTTAGGGATAGTTTTAGGATTAGGTTTATGGGTAGGTCTGTTGTAAAGTTTAAATTTCTTGTTAGGGTCAGTTTGGGAGCTATGGGTATTATTAGATTCAGGGTCAAGGTTAGGGTTTCTGTTAAGTTAAGGTTTAGGTTTAGGTTTCAAATTAGTCTTATGTTTATGGATCTGGTAATGACACAGTTAGGTTTAGGGTTCAGGTTAGTTGTAAGTTAATAGACAGGGTTAAGGCCAGTGCTAGGATTAGGGTTCCACCTAGGGTTAGCATAAGGATTATAGTAATCTTAGGTTAATGAATAGGGTCAGAGCTAGGGTTAGGGCTAGGGTTAAGGTTAGAATTAGGTCTAGGACTAGGCTTAGGGTCATGGTTAGGGCTAGGGTTATTGTTAGAGTTACCTTTAGGGTTAAAGCTTAGGTAGGGCTTAGATTAGGGCTAGCTTTTGTAATAGGTTAGAGCTATGGCTAATGTCAGAACTAGTGTAATGAATTAGGACTAGTTTAATGGATAATGCTAGGGCTAGGTGTAGTTTTAGGGTTAGTTAGGGTTAGGGTGAAGTTTAGAGCTAGATTTAGTGTTAGTGTTAGGGAAAGTGTTCGCGTAGGGTAATGATTAGGGTTAAAGCCAGAATTTGGACTAGGGTTAGGTTTAGAGGTGGGGTTAGAGTTTGGGTTAGGGTAAAGTGTATTGTTAAGTCTAGGTCTAGTTTGTCTTTAGGTCTAGAGCTATAGTTATAACTAGATTTAGGATTAGGTTTAGGTCTAGTTCTAGTATTAGGGTTAGGTTTAGGTATAAGTTTACCAGTAGGGCTAGTGTTAGGTTTCGGTTTAGGGTTAGGTTTAGATTTAGACCTAAGATTAGTGTTAGGGTCAGAATAATGGTCAGGGATAGGGTTAGGGTTGGGTTATGGTTAGACCTAGAATGAAGACTAGAATTAGGACTAGTTATAGAGTTACATATTTAGTTAGGTTTAGGATTAGTGGTAAGAATATGGTTAGCATTAGGGTGAGGGTTTGGTTTAGGGTAAGGGATAGGTTTAGAGCTTGGGTTAGGACCAGTGTTATGATTAGGTTTAGGGTTAAAGCTCATGTTAGGGCTTTGGTTAGGGCTAGTTTTGTATTATGGTTAGGGCTAGTGTTATGGTTATGGCTATTGTAAGATCTGGAGTTACGATTAGGGCTAGGTCTAGTGTTAGGGTTAGGTTTAAAGTTAGGGTGATATTTAGAGCTAGGTTTAGTGTTTGGATATGAGTCAGGGTCATGGTTATGTTTAGGGTTAGGGTTATGTTTCAAATTAGGGATAGGTTTAGGGCTGGTGTAGGGTTAGGGTTTGATCTAGTGTAAGTGTTAGTGTTAGGGGTATGGCTCGGTATTGTTTTAGGGCTAGGGCTAGGGTTACTGCTTATTTCAGCTTTAGCATTAGGGTTAGAGCTAGTTTCAGAGTTAGGCTGAGGCATCAGGTTAGGGTTACTTTTAGATATAGGTTTTGATCTAGAGTTAGAACTAGAGCTAAGGATAGTGCAAGGGTTATGATTAGTTTTAGAGCTTGGTTTAGGTTTAGGGTTAGATGTAGGGATAACTCTTGTGTAAGAATTATAGTTAGTCTTAATTCTAGTGTTAGGGTTAGGGTTAGGGATAGGGCTAAATTAGGGCGAGGATAACGGCCAGGTTTAGTTTTAGGTTTGGGCTAGAAATAGCATTATTGATAGGGCTATGGCTAGTGTTAGGTTTGGGGTAACGGATAGGTATTAAACTATGGTTAGGGCTTGGGGGAGTGTTAGGTTTATTGTTAGGTCTGGGTTATGGTTATAGTTATGGTTAGGGTTATGATTGGGGTTAGGGCTAGTTTTTTCATTAAGGTTAGGGTTAGTTTTAGAGTAATGTATTGGATTAGATGAAAGATTAGGTTTAGGGTTAAGTTTAGGTTATGGTTAATTGTAGGTTTAGGGATAGGTTTAGTTTTGATTTATGAAAAGGTTTACAGTTAAGTTTATGGCAAGGTTTAGGTTTAGGGTTAGGTCGAGGTTTAGGTTTATGATTAGGGTTAGAGATAGGTTTAGGTTTAGGGCTAGGGTTATTATTAGTGTTAGGGTCAGGGTTAGGATACTGTTAGGTTAGAGCTAGGGTTAGTACTAGGGTTAAGGTTAGGATTAGGGCTAAGTTTAGGTTTAGATTTAGGAATAGGTCTAGGGTTATGTTTAGGCTAAGGGTTATGCTTTGAGATAGGGTTATGTGTAAGGCAAGGGTTAGGGTTAGGGCTACATTTAGGATTATGGTTATGCTTAGGGTAGGCTTAAGCCTCAGATTAGGGTTAGGTTTTATGTTAGGTTTTGGCCCAGGGTTAAGGCTATGTGTAATGTAAGATATATGTTTTGATTAGAGCTAGTTTTAGTGTTAGAGTTATGGCTATGTCTAGTGTTATGTTTAGGTTTTGGGTTAGGTTCAGGTATAGAGCTAGGTTTAGTGTTAGTGTTAGGGTCAGTGTTCAGGTTAGAGTTAGGTTTAAGGTGAAACCAGAATTAGGAGTAGAGTTAGGACTAAGGATTGGGTTAGTGTTTGCTTTAGGTTAAGGATTATGTTAGGGCTAGGACTCAGGGTTTTTTTAGGTCTAGGTCTATAGTTATGGCTATATTTCAGATTAGGCCTAGGTCTAGGGTTAATGTTAGGGTTAGGTTTAGGTATAAGTTTACTGGTAGGACTAGTTTTAGGTTTTGGTTTAGGGGTAGGATCAGATTTAGACTGAGAGTTTGTGTTACGGTAAGGATTTGAGTTAGGGTAAGAGCTAGAAAGAGGGCTAGATTTAGGACTAGTAATGTGGTTAGGGTTTGGATTAGGCTATGGATTAGGATTAGGACTAAGGTTAGCATTATGGATAGGGTTTGGCTTAGGGTAAGTGATAGAGTTAGGGCTAGGTTTAGGTCTCAGGTTAGTCTTAGGGTTAGGGCTAAAGTTAGGTTTAGGTTTAGGTTTATTTCTGGTGTTAGGGCTCAGATTAGCGCTAGTTTTTCTGTTAGGTGTAGGGCTAGGGTTAGGGCTATGGCTAATTTAAGATCTAAGGTTATGATTAGAGTTAGTATTTGGTCTAGATCTAGTGTTAGCATTATCTTTAGGGTTAGTGTGATATTTAGAACTAAGATTAGTGTTAGAATATAAGTCAAGGTCAGGGTTAATTATAGGACTAGGACATGAATTAGAGGTAGAAGTTTATGGCTAGGTTTAGGGATAGGGTTTGGTTTAGGTTAACATTTAGGGTTAGGGCAAAGGCTCGGTTTTGTTTAAGGGATAAGGCTAGGGTTACGGATAGGTTTAGGATTAGCGATAGTGTTAGGTCTAGTGGTAGGTTGAGGATTAGGCTTAGGGTTGGGGTCAAATGTAGAGTTATGGTTAGATCTATGGAAGGGTCTAGGGCTAGGGTTAGGGCTAATCTTAGGGCTTGTGTTAGGTTCATTGTAGTGGATAGGGTTAGAACTAGAAATAGGGCTGGGGATAGATAGAGTTAGTTTTAGGCCAAGGTTAGGGGTAGAGTTAGGGTTAGGGCTAAATTAGGGCTAGGATTAGTGCTAGGGTTAGTGTTAGGGTTAGGCCTATGGTTAGCACTAGAGATATGGTTACTGTTAGGGTTAGGTTTAGTGATAGGGTTAGGGGAAAGGATGGGGTTATACCTAAGTTCAGGTCTAGGGCGAGGGTTAAAATTAGAGATAGGGGACAAGTTATGGTTTGGATTAGGATTAAGGTTAGGTGTAGGCCTAAGATTAGGACTAGTGTTTGTGTCAGGGTGAGAGCTAGGATTAGTGCTGGGGTTATTGTGAAGTCCGAATTTATGGTTATGATTAATTTTAGGGTTAGTTTATGGCTAGGTCTAGTGTAAGGTTTAGGTTTAGGTTAAGGGTCAGTTTTAAAGCTAGGTGTATTTTTAGAGTCAGGGTTTGAGTAGGGTTTGGTTTAGGTTAAGATTCAGGGTTAAGAGTTGAATTAGCATTAGGGATATGGTTAGGGTAATTGATATGGTTAGGTTTAGGGTTCAGGTTAGGTTTACAGTAATGAATAGGGTTAGTGTTAGCAATAGTGTTAGTGTTAGGTGTAGGGGTAGCATTTGGGTTATGCTTATCTTTAGGGTAATGGATAGGGTTAGAGCAAAGTTAAGGCTAGTTTTAAAGTTATAATTAGGACTAGGGTGAGGGTTAGGCCTCGGGTTAGTGTCAGGGTTAGTTTTGGGGTAAGTGTTAGCGTTTCAGCTAGGTTTAGGGCTAGTTTGAGGGTTAGGGTTAGAGTGAGGGCTAATGTTAGGGTTAGGGTTAGGGTTATGTTTAGATTAAGGTTAGAGTTTGAGCTTGAATTAGGGTTAGGGCAAGGGTTAGGGTTAGTATTAGTTCTAGGCTTCTGGTTGGGGTTACAATAAGGGCTAGGTTTAGGGCTAGGATAAGAGCTACATTTGTGTGAGTTTTATGGCTAGCATTAGGACTATGGGTAATGTAAGAGCTAGGGATATTGTTATGGCTAGTTTTAGGGTTACGGTTATGGATAAGTCTAGTGTTCTATTTAGGTTTGGGGTTACGATAAGATTTAGAGCTAGGGTTTGTTTTAGGGTAACTGTCATTGTCGGGTTAGGGTTAGGTTTAGGGTGAGAGCCAGATATAGGACCAGCATTGGGTAAAGGGATAGAGTTAGTCTTTACGTTAGGTTAACGGTTATTGTTAGGAATAGTGCTAGGATTTTTCTTTAGGGCTAAGGCTAGATTTATGACTCTATTTAGGATTAGGTTTGTTCTAGTGCTAGTGTTACTGTTAGGTTTAGGTATAAGTTTACCAGTAGGGGTAGGATTAGGGTTCACTTCAGGGTGTCGTGTTTAGACCTAGGGTTAGTGTTAGGGTCAGAATAAGGGTCAGGGTTAGAGTTAAGGTTAGATCTAGAATGAGGGCTAGGGTAGGACTAGTAAAACAGATAGGGTATAGGGTTTGAGGTAGGCTAAGGATTATGGTTAGGACTAGGGTAGAATTAGGGTGAGGGTTTGGCTTAGGGTAAGGCGTAGGGTTAGAGGTAGAGTTAGAGTTAGCATTAGGGTTAGGGTTAAACCCAGGTTTAGGGCTTGGAATAGGGTTAGGATTTGTGTTAGCATTAGGGCTACAGCTAATGAAAGAACTAGGTTCTGATTAGGGCTAGTTCTAGGGTTAGCATTAGGTCAATGTTTACAGCTAGGGTTACTTTGGGGTCTGAGTAAGGGTCAGGGTTACTTCTAGGGTTAGAATTGGGATTCAAATTAGGACTACGTTTAGGGCTAGGTGTAGGGTTAGTGTTTGGTTTAGGTTAAGGGTTGGGGTTAGAGTTATGGCTCGATTTTGTTTTAGGGCTAGGGTAGTGTTAGGGCTAGTTTTCCAATTATCATTTGGGTTAGGGCTAGTTTTAGCTTTAGGCAAAAGGTTAGGGTTAGATCCAGGTTTAGGGCTAGGGTGAAGGTTAGGGCTAGGCTTGGGGCTAGGGATATGGATAGGGTTTGGGTCATGGTAACTAATATGTTTAGAACTGGGGATAGGGATAGGGCAAGAGTTAGAGTTAGTCTTAGGGCTAGGCATAGTGTTAGGTTTAGGGTTAGGGCTAAATTAGGGCTAGATTAGAGCTATGGTTAGTGGTAGGTTTAGGCCTAGGTTTAGGGCTAGGGTTAGGGTTAGCATTAGGGTTAGGGTAAGGTATGATGTTACATCTACATTTAGGGCTAGGGCAAAGCATAAAATTAGGGTTAGGGCTAGGGTTAATGTTAGGGTTAGGATTAAGGCTAGGCTTAGGGATAGGATTAGGGCTAGGATTTGTAGTAGGGTTAGGGCTAGGATTAGGGATATGGCTAATGTAAGGTCTAGCATTATGGTTAGCGATAGTTTTAGGCTAAAGATTATGGCCAAGTCTATTGTAATTGTTAGGTTGAAGTTTAGGGTCCGGTTTACAGCTAGGGGTATTATTAGGGTCAGAGTTAGGGTTAGGATATGTGTTAGGTTTAGGATTAGGCTTAGGGCTCAAATTAGCATTAGGGATAGTTTTAGGGTTAAGGTTAGAATTAGAGTTATGGACAGGTTTAGGTTTAGGGATAGGGTTAGATTTAGGCCTAGGGATAGAATTCGGTTAGGGTTATGGTTAGGATAATAGTTTGGATTAGAGCTACAGTTAGGACTAGGGTTATGGTTAGGATAGAGCTTTGGTTAGGGTTATTCCTAGGGTTAGAATTTGGTTAGTTTTATGGTTAGGTTAATGGATAAGATTAGAGCTAGGGATACGGATAGGATTATGGTTAGGATTAGGGCTATGGTTTGGGTTAGATTTCGGGTTAGGACAAGGTTTAGGTTTAGTTAGGTTTAGGTTTTATTTAGGTTCAGGTTAGTTAGGTTTAGGTTAAGTGTTAGGGCTAAGGTTAATGTTAGGGCTAGGGTTAAAGCTAGGGGTAGGGCTCTGATTAGGTCTAGGTTTTGAGTTAGGTTAGGGCTATTTAGGACTAGGACTATTGTTAGAACTAAGGTTATGATAATTCCAGTGTTAAGTTTAGCATTATGTCTAAATCTACTGTGTAGATTAGGTTTAGATTCAGGGTGATGATTAGAGATAGGGTTTGTGTTACCATCAGAGTCAATATCTGTGTTACTGATCAGAGTTAGGGATAGACTCAATTTAGGGCTAGGGTTAAGGCTATGTGTAGGGTTAGGATTTGTGTAAGCATTAGAGTAAGAATTAGGGGTAGGTCTAATGTCAAGTCTAGGATTATGGTTTGTTTAGGGTTAGAGTTAGGGCTTTGTCACAGTTTTGTTTTACAGCTAGGGCTACTTTTAGGATCAGTGTTGGCGCTAGTGGTATTGTGAGGTTTAGGCTTAGGTTTACTGTTATGGTTAGATCTAGGTTTAGGGCTATGGCTAGGTTTAGGACTAAGGTTAGAGCTAGTTATTAACGGATAGAGTTAGAACTAGAATTTGGGCTAGGACGAGAGTTAGAGTTAGTCTTAGGGCTAGGATTAGGGTTAGGTTTAGGGTTAGGGCTAAATTAGGGCTAGATTTAGGGCTAGGGTTAGTGTTATGGTTAGGCCTAGGGTTAGGGTTAGGGGAAGGAATGAAGTTATTGCTAGGTTTAGGGCTAGGGCAAAGGTTAGAATTAGGGTTAGGATTAAGGCTATGTTTAGTGCTAGGATGAGGGTTTCTGTTAGAGATAGGGCTAGGATTAGGGATAGGGTTAATGTCAGTTCTAGATTTATGGTTAGTGTTAGTTTTAGGTTTAGGTTACGGCTAAGTCTAGTGTAAGGGTTACATTTAGGTAAGTGTCAATTTAAAGCTAGGTGTATTATTAGGGTCAGGTTCTGGGTAGGGTTTGGTTTAGGTTAAGTTTTAGGGTTAAGGATTAAATTAGCTTTAGGGTTAGGGTTACAAATAGGGTAATGGATAGAATTAGTTTTACGGTTCCGGTTAGTTTTTGAGTAATAGATAGGGTTAGTGTTAGCGATAGGGTTATCTTTAGGCATAGGGATATCATTTGGATTAGGCTTATCTTTAGGGTATTGGATAGGGTTAGAGCTAAGGTTAGGGCTAGGGTTAAGGTTAGGTTTAGGTTTAGGTTTAGTCCTAGGGTTAATGTTAGGGTTAGGTTTAGGGTAAGTGTAGGCATTTGAGCTAGGGTTAGGGCTAGGGCAAGGGTCAGGTTTTGAGTCATGGCTAGGGTTTGGTTTAGGGTTAGGGTTATCTTTAGGCTAAAGATTAGAGTTTGAGCTAGGGTTAAGGCTACGGTGAGGGTTAGCCTTAGGGTTAGGTCTAAGGTTATGGTTGCAGGTATGATTAGGTCTAGGTTTAGGGCTAGGATAAAGGCTAGGTATTGTGTGATGTTTAAGGCTAATGTTAGGGCTATGGGTAATGTAAGAGCTAGGGATATGTTTATAGCTAGTGTTAGGTTCAGGGTTATGGATAAGTCTATGTTAGTGTTAGGTTTTGGTTTAGGATAGGGTTTAGAGCTAGGGTTTCCATTAGGTTAAGGGTCATTGTTGGGTTAGGATTAGTTTTATGGTTTAGGCCACAATCAGGACTAGCATTTGGTCTAGTGATAGGCTCAGTCTTTACGTTAGGTTAAAGATTATTATTATGGCTAGTGCTAGGATTTTAGGGCTTAGGCTAGATTTATGACTCTATTTAGGATTAGGTTTGGTCAAGTGCTAGTGGTACTGTTAGGTTTAAGTATAGTTTAACCTGTAAGGGTAGTGTTAGAGTTCGGTTTAGGGTTAGGGTCAGGTTTAGATCTAGGGTTACCGTTAGGATCAGAATAAGGGTCAGCATTAGGATTAGGGTTAAAGCAAGAATAAGGGCTAGGTTTAGTACTAGTAATAAGGTTGGGGTTTGGGATAGGCTAAGGATTAAGTTTAAGAATAGAGTAACATTAGGGAGAGGGTTTGGCTTAGTATAAGGGATAGGGTTAGAGGTAGGGTTAGGGTTAGGGTTAGAGTAAGGGCTAGGATTAGGCTAGGATTTGTGTCAGCATTAGGGCTATGGCTAATGAGAGAACTAGTTTTCTGATTAGGGCTAGTTCTAGGGTTAGCGTTGGGCAATGTTTAGTGCTAGGGGTACTGTTACGGTCCCAGTCAGGGTCAGGGTTATTTCTATGGTTAGGGTTAGGACTCAAATTAGGGCTAAGTTTAGGGATAGGTGTAAGGTTAATGTTTGGTTTAGGTTAACAATTAGGGTTAGGATTATGGCTCAGTGTTGTTTTAGGGCTAGGGTAGGGTTAGAGCTAGTTTTCCAATTAGCATTAAGTTTAGGGCTAGTGTTAGGGTGAGGTTTGGGATTTAGGTTAGGGTTTACAACCAGGTTTAGGGCCTGGATGGTGGTTAGAGTTGGGGTTGGGGCTAGGGATAAGGTTAGGCTTTGGGTTGTGGTAAGGAATAGGTTTTGAACTAGGGATAGGGCTAGGGCGAGAGCAAGAGTTAGTCTTAGGGCTAGGGATAGAATTAGGTTTAGGATTAGGTTTAATTTAGGGCTAGGATTAGCCCTAAGGTTAATGTTAGATTTTGGCCTAGGGTTAGGACTAGTGTTGGTGTTAGCATTAGGGTTAGGGTAAGGTATGATGTTACAGCTACATTTTGGGCTAGGCATGGGATAAAATTAGGGTTAGGGCTCTGGTTAAGGTTAGGATTAGGGTTAAGGCTAGTATTAGGGTTAGGATTAGTGGTAGTGTTTTTGCTAGTGTTAGGGCTAGGATTAGGTCTATGGCTAATGTCAGTTGTAGGCTTATGGTTAGGGATAATTTTAGGTTTAAGTTTATGACCAGGTCTATTGTAAGGGTTACATTGAGGGTTACGGTCAGGTTTATAGCTAGGGTTATTATTAGGGTCAGAGTCAGGATTAAGGTATGGGTTAAATTAAGGTTTAGGGTTAAGGATGAAATTAGCATTAGGTTTAGAGTAATGGATATGGTTAGGTTTCAGGTTCAGGTTAGGTTTAGTATAATGGACAGGGTTAGGGTAAGGCATAGAATTAGAGTTAGGCCTAGGGATAGAATTTGGTTAAAGATATGGTACAGGTAATGGATAGGATTAGAGCTACAGTTAGGACTAGGGTTATGGATATTTTAGGGCTATGGTTAGGGTTAGGTCTAGGGTTAGAATTTGCTTTGGGTTATAGTTAGTGTAATGGATAAAATTGTATCTAGATTGAGGCCTAGTGTTATCGTTAGGAATAGGGCTATGTTTTGGTTTAGGCTTCGGGTTAGGACAAGGTTTGGGTTTTGGGTTAGGTTTAGGTTAAGTGTTAGGGGTAGGGATAGGGTTAGGGCTATGATTAAAACTAAAATTAGGGCTCAGATTAGGGCTAGGTTTTGAGTTAGGTTAGGGCTAGTGAAGGACTATGGTTAATGTAAGAACTAGGTTTATTATTTGAGATAGCATTAGGTCTAGGTCAATGTCTAGTGTTTAGATTAGGTTTAGGTTTAGGGAGATGATTATAGATAGGGGTAGTGTTAGGGTCAGAGTCAGAATCAGTGTTACTGATCAGGGTTAGGGATAGGACTCGAATCAGGGCTAGGATTACGGCTAGGAGTAGGGTTAGGTTTTGTGTTAGGGTTAGGGTAAGAATTAGGGATGGGGTAATGTCAGGTCTAGCGTTACCATTAGGCTAGGGTTAGGTTAGGGCTGTGGCTCAGTTTTGCTTTCGAGCAAGGGCTAGGAATAGGGCTAGTTTTAGGATTAGCGATAGTGTTAGGGCTAGTGGTAGGATGAGGTTTAGGCTAAGATTTCTTGTTATGGTTAGATCTAGGTGTAGGGCTAAGGCCTGCATTAGGGTAAGGTTAGGGCTAGTGTTAGGGTTACAGTAATGGATAGGGTTAGAACAAGGAATAGGACTGCGGTGCAATTAGAGAAATTCTTTGAGCTAGAGTTAGGGGTAGGTTTAGGGTTAGGGCTAAATTAGAGCTAGGATTAGTGCTAAGGTTAGGGTTAGGGTTAGGCCTAGGGTTAGGGCTAGGGTTATGGTTGGTGTCAGTGTTAGTGTTAGGGTTAGGGTTAGATTTAGGGGAAGGGTGTTAAAGCTAGGTTTATAGCTAGGGTTCGGGTTAGAATTTGATTTAGGGCTAGGGTTAGTGTTTGGGTTAATATTAAGGCTAGGTTTAGTGCCAGGATGAGGTTATGTGTTAGGGATAGGGCTAAGATTAGGGCTAGGGCTAATGTCAGGTCTATGATCAAAGTAAGTGGTAGTTTTATGGTTAGGTTATGGCTAGGTCTAGTGGAAGGTTTAGGTTTAGGGTAAGGGTCAGTTTTAGAGCTAGGTGTTTTATTATGGTCAGTGTCCGGGTATGGCTTGGTTTAGGTTAAGGTTTAGAGTTAAGGCTTGTATTATCATTAGGGTTTGGTTTAGGATTTGGATAATGGATAGGGTTAGGTTTAGGATTCAGGTTAGGTTTAGAGTAATGAATATGGTTATTGATAGCATTAGGGTTAACGTTAGGCCTAGGGTTAACATTTGATTTAGGCTTACCTTTAGGGTAATGCATAGGGTTAGAGCTGAGTTTAGGGCTAGGGTTAAGGTTAAGTTTATGGCTCGGGTTAGGTTTAGGCGTAGGGTTAGTGTCAGGGTTCTATTTAGGGTATTAGGGTTTGAGCTAGGGTTAGGTCTAGGGCGAGGGTTAGATTTAGAGCCATTGCTAGGGTTAGGCTTAGGGTTAGGGTTAGTGTTATGATTAGGGAAAAGGTTAGAGTTTGAGCTAGGTTTAGGACTAGGTCGAGGGTTAGGGTTAGGGTTAGGTCTAGTGTTATGGTTAGAGTTACATTTAGGGCTAGGTTTAAGGGTAGGATAAAGGCTAGGTTTGTGTGATGTTTATGGCTACCGTTAGGGCTATGGGTTATGGTTATGGCTAGTATTAGGGTTAGGGTTATGGATAAGTCTAGTATTAGGGTTAGATTTGGGGTTAGGATAAGGTTTAGAGCTATTGTTTTGTGTTAGAATAAGCATCAGTGTTTGGGTTAGGATTAGGGCCAGAATTAGGAATAGCATTGGGTCTAGGCATAGGGTTATTTTTTGTGTTAGGTTAAGGGTTATTGTTAGGGCTAGTTCAATTTTTTGGTTTAGGGCTAGGGCCAGATTTATGACTCTATTTAGGATGAGGTTTGGTCTAGTGCTAGTGTTACTGTTAGGTTAAGGTATAGGTTTACTTGTAGGGGAAGAGTCACGGTCTGGTTTAGCATTAGTGTCAGGTTTAGATCTAGGTTAGTGTAAGGGTCAGAATAAGGGTCAGGTTTTGTGTTAAGGCCAGAGCAAGAATGAGGCCTAGGGTTAGGAATAGTAAAATAATTAGGGTTTGGGATAGGCTAAGGGTTAGTGTTAGGACTAGGTTAGCATTAGGGAGAGTGTTTGGCTTAGGGTAATGGATAGGTTTAGGGGTAAGTTTAGGATTAGGAATAGGGATAGGGATAGGGTTATGTTTAGGGTTAGGGTTACTGTTAGGATTAGGTTTAGGGCTAGAGTTGCAGTTTGAGTTAGTGTTACGGTTAGGGTTAGTGTAATATTTAGGTTTACCATTAGGGATAGTGTTAGTGTTTTTGTTAGTGTTATAGTTAGATTTCGGATTAGTGTTAGGTTTAGCGTTATGATTATTGTTAGGTTTAGGGATAGGATTAGTTGAGTGTTAGGGTTAGGGTAATGATTAGGGTTAGGGTTAGTGTTAGGGTTAATGTTAGGGTTAGAGTCAGTGTTAGCGGGAGGGATAGGGTTAGTGTTAAGGTTAGGGTTAGGGTTAGTGTTAGGGTTAGTGTTAGGTTTCTGTTAGGATATGTGTTAAGGTTAGGATTAGGGTTAGGTTTAGGGTTACAGTTAAGATTAGGGAAAATCTTAGGTTTAGGTTTAGTATTTGGGTTAGGGGTAGGGTTAGAGTTAGGGTTAGTGTTCGGTTAGGGTTAGTGTTTGTGATAGGGTTAGGTTTAGGCCTAGGGTTCAGGTTAGGGTTAGGCTTAGTTTTAGAGTAAGGGTTAGGGTTGGCTTCAGGAGTAGTGTTAGGGTTAGTGTTATGGTTAGTGTTCGGTTAGGGTTAGGGTTTGTGTAAGGGTTAGGGTTAAGTTTATAATTAGGGTTACGGTTAAGTTTAGAGTTAGAATTAGGGTTTGGTTTAGGGTTAGGGTTAGTGTTAGGTTTAGCTTTAGGGTTAGGTTTAGTTATAGGGTTAGGGTTAGGGTTAGTGTTTAGGTTAGTGTTAAGGTTAGGTTTAAGATTAGTTTTAGGTAGGGTTTTGGGTTAGGTTAGGATTAGGGTTACAGTTTGGTTAGGGTTTGTGTTAGTGTTACCGTTAGTTTAAGGGTTTCTGTTAGGGTTAAGGTTAGGGTATGGGTTAGTGTTAGGGTTAAGGTTAGGATTAGGCATAGGTTTCGTGTTAGAGTTATGGTTAGGGTTAGTGTTAGGGTTATAATTAGGATTAGATTTAGGTTTCATATTAGAGATATTGTTAAAGTTAGTGTTAGGGTTAAGTGTAGGATTACGGTTAGGGTTAGTGTTACAGTTAGGGTTAGGTTTAGGGTTAGGATTACTCTTTGGGTTAGTGTTAGAGTTAGGTTTAAGGTTAATGATAGGATTAGGTTTAGAGTAAATGTTAGGGTTAGGGTTACATTTATGGTGAGGGTTAGTGTTTGTTTTAGGGTTAGTGTTAGTGATAGGGTTAGGGTTAGGTTTAGGGTTAATGTTAGGGTTAGGGTTAGGTTTAGTGTTAAGTTTAGTGTTAGGGTAAGGGTTAGGTTTAGAAAAGTGTTAGGGTTAAGGTTAAGATTAGGGTTAGGGTTAGGGCTAGGGTTAGGGTTAGCATTAGGGTTAGGGTAAGGTATGATGTTACATCTACATTTAGGGCTAGGGCAAAGCATAAAATTAGGGTTGGGGCTAGGGTTAATGTTAGGGTTAGGATTAAGGCTAGGCTTAGGGATAGGATTAGGGCTAGGATTTGTATTAGGGTTAGGGCTAGGATTAGGGATATGGCTAATGTAATGTCTAGCATTATGGTTAGCGATAGTTTTAGGCTAAAGATTATGACCAAGTCTATTGTAATTGTTAGGTTGAAGTTTAGGGTCTGGTTACAGCTAGGGGTATTATTAGTTTCAGAGCCAGGGTTAGGATATGTGTTAGGTTAAGGATTAGGCTTAGGGCTCAAATTAGCATTAGGGATAGTTTTAGGGTTAAGGTTAGAATTAGAGTTATGGAGAGGTTTAGGATTAGGGATAGGGTTAGATTTAGGCCTAGGGATAGAATTCGGTTAGGGTTATGGTTAGGATAATAGTTTGGATTAGAGCTACAGTTAGGACTAGGGTTATGGTTAGGATAGAGCTTTGGTTAGGGTTATTCCTAGGGTTAGAATTTGGTTAGTTTTATGGTTAGGTTAATGGATAAGATTAGAGCTAGGGATACAGATAGGATTATGGTTAGGATTAGGGCTATGGATTAGGTTAGATTTCCGGTTAGGACAAGGTTTAGGTTTAGTTAGGTTTAGGTTTTATTTAGGTTCAGGTTAGTTAGGTTTAGGTTAATTGTTAGGGCTAGGGTTAATGTTAGGGCTAGGGTTAAAGCTAGGGTTAGGGCTCTGATTAGGTCTAGGTTTTGAGTTAGGTTAGGGCTATTTAGGACTAGGGCTATTGTTAGAACTACGGTTATGATAATTCTAGTGTTAAGTTTAGCATTATGTCTAAATCTAGTGTGTAGATTAGGTTTAGGTTTAGGGTGATGATTAGAGATAGGGTTTGTGTTACCATCAGAGTCAAAATCTGTGTTACTGATCAGAGTTAGGGATAGACTCGATTTAGTTCTAGGGTTAAGGCTATGTGTAGGGTTAGGATTTGTGTAAGCATTAGAGTAAGAATTAGGGATAGGTCTAATATCAAGTCTAGGATTATGGTTTGTTTAGGGTTAGAGTTAGGGCTTTGTCACAGTTTTGTTTTACAGCTAGGGCTACTTTTAGGATCAGTGTTGGCGCTAGTGGTATTGTGAGGTTTAGGCTTAGGTTTACTGTTATGGTTAGATCTAGGTTTAGGGCTATGGCTAGGTTTAGGACTAAGGTTAGAGCTAGTTATTAACGGATAGAGTTAGAACTAGAAATTGGGCTAGGACGAGAATTAGAGTTAGTCTTAGGGCTAGGATTAGGGTTAGGTTTAGGGTTAGGGCTAAATTAGGGCTAGATTTAGGGCTAGGGTTAGTGTTATGGTTAGGCCTAGGGTTAGGGTTAGGGTTAGGGGAAGGAATGAAGTTATTGCTAGGTTTAGGGCTAGGGCAAGCATTAGAATTAGGGTTAGATTTAGGGTTAGGATTAAGGCTATGTTTAGTGCTAGGATGAGGGTTTCTGTTAGAGATAGGGCTAGGATTAGGGATAGGATTAATGCCAGTTCTAGATTTATGGTTAGTGTTAGTTTTAGGCTTAGGTTACGGCTAAGTCTAGTGTAAGGGTTACATTTAGGTAAGTGTCAATTTAAAGCTAGGTGTATTATTAGGGTCAGGTTCTGGGTAGGATTTGGTTTAGGTTAAGTTTTAGGGTTAAGGATTGAATTAGTTTTAGGGTTAGGGTTACGAATAGGGTAATGGATAGAATTGGTTTTATGGTTCCGGTTAGTTTTTGAGTAATAGATAGGGTTATTGTTAGTGATACGGTTATCATTAGGCATAGGGATATCATTTAGATTAGGCTTATCTTTAGGGTAATGGATAGGGTTAGAGCTAAGGTTAGGGCTAGGGATAAGTTTAGGTTTACGGTTAGGCCTAGGGTTAGGCCTAGGGTTAATGTTAGGGTTAAGTTTAGGGTAAGTGTAGGCATTTGGTCTAGGGTTAGTGCTAGGGCAAGGGTTTGGTTTTGAGTCATGGCTAGGGTTTGCTTTAGGGTTAGGGTTATCTTTAGGCTAAAGTTTAGAGTTTGAGCTGGGTTAAGGCTACGGTGAGGGTTAGCCTTAGGGTTAGGTCTAAGGTTATGGTTGCAGTTATGATTAGGGCTAGGTTTAGGGCTAGGATAAAGGCTAGGTATTGTGTGATGTTTAAGGCTACTGTTAGGGCTATGGGTAATGTAAGAGCTAGGGATATGTTTATAGCTAGTGTTAGGTTCAGGGTTATGGATAAGTCTATGTTAGTGTTAGGTTTTGGTTTAGGATAGGGTTTAGAGCTAGGGTTTCCATTAGGTTAAGGGTCATTGTTGGGTTAGGATTAGTTTTAAGGTTTAGGCCACAATCAGGACTAGCATTTGGTCTAGTGATAGGTTCAGTCTTTACATTAGGTTAAAGATTATTGTTATGGCTAGTGCTAGGTTCTTAGGGCTTTGGCTAGATTTATGACTCTATTTAGGATTAGGTTTGGTCTAGTTCTAGTGGTACAGTTAGGTTTAAGTATAGTTTAACCTGTAAGGGTAGTGTTAGAGTTTGGTTCAGGGTTAGGGTCAGGTTTAGATCTAGGGTTATCATTAGGATCAGAATAAGGGTCAGCATTAGGATTAGGGTTAAAGCAAGAATGAGGACTAGGTTTAGAACTAGTAATAGGGTTGGGGTTTGGGGTAGGCTAAGGATTAAGAATAGAGTAACATTAGGGAGAGTGTTTGGCTTAGTATAAGGGACAGGGTTAGAGGTAGGGTTAGGGTTAGGGTTAGAGTAAGGGCTAGGATTAGGCTAGGATTTGTGTCAGCATTAGGGCTATGGCTAATGAGAGAACTAGTTTTCTGATTAGGGCTAGTTCTAGGGTTAGTGTTGGGCAATGTTTAGAGGTAGGGGTACTGTTAGGGTCCCAGTCAGGGTCAGGGTTATTTCTATGTTTAGGGTTAGGACTCAAATTAGGGCTAAGTTTAGGGATAGGTTTAAGGTTAATATTTGGTTTAGGTTAACAAGTAGGGTTAGGATTATGGCTCAGTGTTGTTTTAGGGCTAGGGTAGGGTTAGAGCTAGTTTTCCAATTAGCATTAAGTTTAGGGCTAGTGTTAGGGTGAGGTTTGGGATTTAGGTTAGGGTTTACAACCAGGTTTAGGGCTTGGATGGTGGTTAGAGTTAGGGTTGGGGCTAGGGATAGGGTTAGGCTTTGGGTTGTGGTAAGGAATAGGTTTTGAACTAGGGATAGGGCTAGGGCGAGAGCTAGAGTTAGTCTTAGGGCTAGGGATAGAATTAGGTTTAGGATTAGGTTTAATTTAGGGCTAGGATTAGCCCTAAGGTTAATGTTAGATTTTGGCCTAGGGTTAGGACTAGTGTTGGTGTTAGCATTAGGGTTAGGGTAAGGTATGATGTTACAGCTACATTTTGGGCTAGGCATGGGATAAAATTAGGGTTAGGGCTCTGGTTAAGGTTAGGATTAGGGTTAAGGCTAGTATTAGGGTTAGGATTAGTGGTAGTGTTTTTGCTAGTGTTAGGGCTAGGATTAGGTCTATGGCTAATGTCAGTTGTAGGCTTATGGTTAGGGATAATTTTAGGTTTAAGTTTATGACCAGGTCTATTGTAAGGGTTACATTGAGGGTTACGGTCAGGTTTATAGCTAGGGGTATTATTAGGGTCAGAGTCAGGATTAAGGTATGGGTTAAATTAAGGTTTAGGGTTAAGGATGAAATTAGCATTAGGTTTAGAGTAATGGATATGGTTAGGTTTCAGGTTCAGGTTAGGTTTAGTATAATGGACAGGGTTAGGGTAAGGCATAGAATTAGAGTTAGGCCTAGGGATAGAATTTGGTTAAAGATATGGTACAGGTAATGGATAGGATTAGAGCTACAGTTAGGACTAGGGTTATGGATATTTTAGGGCTATGGTTAGGGTTAGGTCTAGGGTTAGAATTTGCTTTGGGTTATAGTTAGTGTAATGGATAAAATTGTATCTAGATTGAGGCCTAGTGTTATCGTTAGGAATAGGGCTATGTTTTGGTTTAGGCTTCGGGTTAGGACAAGGTTTAGGTTTTGGGTTAGGTTTAGGTTAAGTGTTAGGGGTAGGGATAGGGTTAGGGCTATGATTAAAACTAGAATTAGGGCTCAGATTAGGGCTAGGTTTTGAGTTAGGTTAGGGCTAGTGAAGGACTATGGTTAATGTAAGAACTAGGTTTATTATTTGAGATAGCATTAGGTCTAGGTCAATGTCTAGTGTTTAGATTAGGTTTAGGTTTAGGGAGATGATTATAGATAGGGGTAGTGTTAGGGTCAGAGTCAGAATCAGTGTTACTGATCAGGGTTAGGGATAGGACTCGAATCAGGGCTAGGATTACGGCTAGGAGTAGGGTTAGGTTTTGTGTTAGGGTTAGGGTAAGAATTAGGGATGGGGTAATGTCAGGTCTAGCGTTACCATTAGGCTAGGGTTAGGTTAGGGCTGTGGCTCAGTTTTGCTTTCGAGCAAGGGCTAGGAATAGGGCTAGTTTTAGGATTAGCGATAGTGTTAGGGCTAGTGGTAGGATGAGGTTTAGGCTAAGATTTCTTGTTATGGTTAGATCTAGGTGTAGGGCTAAGGCCTGCATTAGGGTAAGGTTAGGGCTAGTGTTAGGGTTACAGTAATGGATAGGGTTAGAACAAGGAATAGGACTGCGGTGCAATTAGAGAAATTCTTTGAGCTAGAGTTAGGGGTAGGTTTAGGGTTAGGGCTAAATTAGAGCTAGGATTAGTGCTAAGGTTAGGGTTAGGGTTAGGCCTAGGGTTAGGGCTAGGGTTATGGTTGGTGTCAGTGTTAGTGTTAGGGTTAGGGTTAGATTTAGGGGAAGGGTGTTATAGCTAGGTTTATAGCTAGGGTTCGGGTTAGAATTTGATTTAGGGCTAGGGTTAGTGTTTGGGTTAATATTAAGGCTAGGTTTAGTGCCAGGATGAGGGTATGTGTTAGGGATAGGGCTAAGATTAGGGCTAGGGCTAATGTCAGGTCTATGATCAAAGTAGTTTTATGGTTAGGTTATGGCTAGGTCTAGTGGAAGGTTTAGGTTTAGGATAAGGGTCAGTTTTAGAGCTAGGTGTTTTATTATGGTCAATATCCGGGTATGGTTTGGTTTAGGTTAAGGTTTAGGTTTAAGGCTTGTATTATCATTAGGGTTTGGTTTAGGATTCGGATAATGGATAGGGTTAGGTTTAGGATTCAGGTTAGGTTTAGAGTAATTGATATGGTTATTGATAGCAATAGGGTTAGCGTTAGGCCTAGGGTTAACATTTGGTTTAGGCTTACCTTTAAGGTAGTGGATAGGGTTAAAGCTAAGTTTAGGGCTAGGGTTAAGGTTAAGTTTATGGCTTGAGTTAGGGTTAGGCCTAGGGTTAGTGTCAGGGTTCTATTAAGGGTAAGAATTAGGGTTTGAGCTAGGGTTAGGTCTAGGGCTATGGTTAAGGTTAGAGTCATTGCTAGGGTTAGGGTTAGGGTTAGGGTTAGTGTTATGATTAGGGAAAAGTTTAGAGTTTGAGCTAGGTTTAGGACTAGGTCGAGGGTTAGGGTTAGGGTCAGGTCTAGTGTTATGGTTAGAGTTACATTTAGGGCTAGTTTTAAGGGTCGGATAAGGGCTAGGTTTGTGTGATGTTTTTGGCTACCGTTAGGGCTATGGGTTATGGTTATGGCTAGTATTAGGGTTAGGGTTATGGATAAGTCTAGTATTAGGGTTAGATTTGGGGTTAGGATAAGGTTTAGAGCTATTGGTTTGTGATAGAATAAGCGTCAGTGTTTGGGTTAGGATTAGGGCCAGAATTAGGAATAGCGTTGGGTCTAGGCATAGGGTTATTTTTTGTGTTAGGTTAAGGGTTATTGTTAGGGCTAGTTCAATTTTTTGGTTTAGGTCTAATGCCAGATTTATGACTCTATTTAGGATGAGGTTTGGTCTAATGCTAGTGTTACTGTTAGGATAAGTTATAGGTTTACTGGTAGGGTAAGTTACGGTCCGGTTTAGGGTTAGTGTCAGGTTTAGAACTAGGTTAGTGTAAGGGTCAGATAAGGGTCAGGTTTTGGGTTAAGGCCAGAGCAAGAATGAGGCCTAGGGTTAGGAATAGTAAAATAATTAGGGTTTGGGATAGGCTAAGGGTTGGTGTTAGGACTAGGTTAGCATTAGGGAGAGTGTTTGACTTAGGGTAATGGATAGGTTTAGGGATCAGTTTAGGATTAGGAATAGGGTTAGGGAAGAGTTATGTTTAGGGTTAGGGTTACTGTTAGGATTAGGTTTAGGTTTAGAGTTGCAGTTTGAGTTAGTGTTACGGTTAGGGTTAGTGTAATATTTAGGTTTACCATTAGGGATACTGTTAGTGTTTGGTTAGTGTTATAGTTAGATTTCGGATTAGTATTAGGTTTAGAGTTACGATTATTGTTAGGTTTAGGGTTAGGATTAGTTGAGTGTTAGTGTTAGGGTAAGGATTAGGGTTAGGGTTAGTGTTAGGTTTAATGTTAGGGTTAGAGACAGTGTTAGGAGGAGGGATAGGGTTAGTGTTAAGGTTAGGGTTAGGGTTAGTGTTAGGTTTCTGTTAGGATTTGTGTTAGGGTTAGGATTAGAGTTAGGTTTAGGGTTACAGTTAAGATTAGGGAAAATCTTAGGTTTAGGTTTAGTATTTGGGTTAGGGGTAGGGTTAGAGTTAGGGTTAGTGTTCGGTTAGGGTTAGTGTTTGTGATAGGGTTAGGTTTAGGCCTAGGGTTCAGGTTAGGGTTAGGCTTAGTTTTAGAGTAAGGGTTAGGGTTGGCTTTAGGAGTAGTGTTAGGGTTAGTGTTATGGTTAGTGTTCGGTTAGGGTTAGGGTTTGTGTAAGGGTTAGGGTTAAGTTTATAATTAGGGTTACGGTTAAGTTTAGAGTTAGAATTAGGGTTTGGTTTAGGGTTAGGGTTAGTGTTAGGTTTAGCTTTAGGGTTAGGTTTAGTTATATGGTTGGGGGTAGGGTTAGGGTTAGTGTTTAGGTTAGTGTTAAGTTAGGTTTAAGATTAGTTTCAGGTAGGGTTTAGGGTTAGGTTAGGATTAGGGTTACAGTTTGGTTAGGGTTTGTGTTAGTGTTACCGTTAGTTTAAGGGTTTCTGTTAGGGTTAAGTTTAGGGTGTGGGTTAGTGTTAGGGTTAAGGTTAGGATTATGTATAGGTTTCATGTTAGACTTATGGTTTGGGTTACTGTTAGGGTTATAATTAGGATTAGGTTAAGGTTTCATATTAGAGATAGTGTTAGAGTTAGTGTTAGGGTTAAGTGTAGGATTACGGTTAGTGTTAGTGTTACAGTTAGGGTTAGGTTTAGGGTAAGGATTACTCTTTGGGTTAGTATTAGAGTTAGGTTTAAGGTTAATGATAGGATTAGGTTTAGAGTAAATGTTAGGGTTAGGGTTACATTTATGGTGAGGTTTAGTGTTTGTTTTAGGGTTAGTGTTAGTGATAGGGTTAGGGTTAGGTTTAGGGTTAATGTTAGGGTTAGGGTTAGGTTTAGTGTTAAGTTTAGTGTTAGGGTAAGGGTTAGGTTTAGAAAAGTGTTAGGGTTAAGGTTAAGATTAGGGTTAGGGTTAGGGTTAGGTTTAGGGTTCGTTTTAAGGTTAGGCATCATTGTAGGTTTAGGGTTAGGTTTAATGTTAGGGTTAGGGTTAGGTTTAGGATAAATGTTAGGGTTAGGATTAGGGTTGTGTTAATGTTAGTGTTTGGTTTAGGTTTAGTTTAGAGTTAGTGTTTGGGTTATGGTTAGTTTTGGGGTTAGGGTTAGGTTTAGGGATAGTGTTAGGTTTATGTTAGGGTTCGTGTAAGGGTTAGGGTTACGTTTAGTGTTAGGGTTAGTTTAGTGTTAGGGTTAGTGTTAGTGTTAGGGTTAGGGTTTGGGTTAGGTATAGTTTAGGTTTAGGGTTAACTTTAGTGTTAGTGTTAGAGTTAGGGTTAGGGTTAGGGGTAGTGTTATGGTTAGGTTTAGGATTAGGGTTAGGATTAGTGTTAGGTTTATGGTTAGGGTTAGTGTTAGGATTAGGGTTAGTGTTAGTGTTAGTCTTAGGGTAAGGGTTAGTGTTAGGGTTAGTGTTAAGCTTAGAGTTTGTGTAAGGGTTAAGTTTAGGGATAGGTTTAGGTTTAGGGTTAGGGTTAGAATTATGATTTGGGTTATGGTTAGGGTAAGGGTTCAAATTAGCATTAGGGTTAGGTTTTGTGTTAGGGTTATGGTTAGGCTTACGGTAGGATTAGGTTTAAAGTTAGGGTTAGGGTTAGCGTTAGGTTTAGGGTTACGGTTAGGGTTAATGTTAGGTTTAGCGTTAGTGTTATGGTTAGGTTAATGATACGGTTAGGGTTGGGGTTAGAATTAATGTTATGGTTAGTGTTAGTGTTACATAAGGGTTAGGTGTAGGGTTAGATTAGGTTTAGGTTTTTCATTTGGATTAGGGTTTGGGTTCATGTTAGGAATTGGGTGAGAATTAAGGTTACAGTTAGTGTTAGGATTAGTGTTAGGATTAGGGTTGGGATTAGGGTTCGTGTTAGAATAAAGTTTAGAGTTAGGATTACTGTTTGGGTTAGGATTAGAGATAGGTTTGGTTTATTGTTAGGTTTAGCATTAGTGTTAATATTAGTCTTAGGCTTAGTTTAGAGTTAGGGTTAGGGTTAGTTTAAAAATAGGGTTAGTTTTAGGACTATGATTAGTGTTAAGTTAGTTTTAGTGTTAGGGTTAGGGTTAGGTTAGGGGAATGGTTTGGATTAGGGTTAGGGGCGTGTTAGGGTTAGATTTAGGGTAAATGTTAGTTTTACGTTTAGGATTAGGTTTAGAATTACGGTTAGAATTAGTGATAGATTAGGGTTAGGGTTAGGATTTGGTTGAGGTTTAGTGTTAGGGTTAGTGTTAGGTTTAGACTTAAATTTAGGTTTAGGTTTAGAGTTAGGGTTAGGTTTAGTGTTAGTGTTAGGTTGAGAGTTCCTGTTAGGGTTAGTGTTAGGGTCAATGTTACAGTTACAGGTAAATTTAGGGTTTTCTTAGGGTTAATATTAGTGTTTTGGTTAGGTTTAGTGTTAGGGTTAGTTTTAGGGTCAGTGTTAGGTTAGGGTAAGTGTTACGTTTAGTGTTAGTGTTAGGGTTAGAATTTGAGTTAAGGTTAGTGTTAACATTAGTATTAGCACTTTGTTTAGGTTTAAGGTTGGGGTTAGTGTTTGAATTAGGGTTAGGGTTCCTGTTGTGGTTAGGGTTAGTGTTAGGGTTAGGATGAGAGGTCCTTTTAGGGTTAGGGTTAGGGTTAGTGTTAGGTTTAGGGTTAGCATTACGGTAAGTGTTAGAGTTAGTACTAGTGTTTTGGTCAGGTTTAGGGTTAGGGTTAGTTTTAGTTTTAAGGTTAGGATTAGTGATAGATTAGGGTAAGGGTTAGGGTTAGTGTTAGTATTAGTGGATGGGGTTAGTGTTAGTGTTTGTGTTAGAGTTAGAGGAAAGTTTAGGGTTAGGGTTAGGTTTTGGGTTATTGTTAGGTTTCCAGTAGTGTTGGGGTTAGTGTAAATGAAGGGTTAGGATTAGGGTGATGTTAGGGTTAGGGTTATGTTTAATTTTTGGTTTATTTTACAGTTAGTGTTAGGGTTAGGATTAGGATTACAGTTGTGGTTAGGATCAGGGTTAGTGTTAGGGTTAGGGATAGTGTTAGTGTTGGGGTTAGGGGTAGTGTTAGGGTAAGGGTCAGCATTATGGTAAGGGTTAGGTTTAGGTTTAGGGTTATAATTAGACTTAGTGTTAGTGTTAGGTTTAGGGTTAGGGTGATTGTTAGGGTTAGAGTTAGGGTAAGTGTTAGGGTTAGAGTTAGTGTTAGAATTAGGGTTACGTTAGGGTTAGGGTTATAAATAGGGTTAGGGTTAGTGTTAGAGTTGGGGTTAGGTTTGGGTTTAGGGTTTGTGTTAAGGATAGGGTTAGGGTTAGATTTACATTAGCATTTATATTTGGCTTAGGGTTCGTGTTAGGGTTAGGCTTAGGTTTAGTGTTAGGGTTAGGATTAGTGTTAGGGTTACAGTTAGGGTTAGTGTTAGTGTTTTTTTTAGCATGATAATTACGTTTTGGGTTAGATTTACAGTTAGGATTATGATTAGTGTCAGGTTTAGAGTCAGGTTTAGTTTTAATGTAAGTGTTAGGATTAAGATTAGTGTTATGGTTAGGATTATGGTTAGGTTTAGGTTTAGAATAATGGTTAGTGTTAGGATTCGGGTTAGGTTTAGGGTTAGGGGTAGGGGTAGTATTAGGTTTATGTTTAGGGTTAGGTATGGGATTAGGGTTAGGTTTAGGGTAAGGTTTAGGTTTACTCTTAGGGTTAGATTAGAGTTCGTGTTAGAGTTAGGGTTAGGGTTAGTGTAAGGGTTAGGGTTAGGGTTAGGGATAGAGTTAGTTTTAGGGTTAGAGTTAGTTTTGGGGTTAAGTTTAGGATTAGTGTTATGGTTAGAATAAGGGTTGGTTTTAGGATTACGATTAATGTTATGTTAGTGTTAGGATTAGGGTAAGTTTAGGATTAAAGTTTGTGTTATGGTTAGGGTTAGGTTAGGGTTCGTGTTAGTGTTAGGGTTAGGGTTAGGTTTCGGGTTAGTGTTAGTGTTAAGTTAAGGATTAAGGTAAGGTTTACGGTTAGTGTGAGGGTTATGATTAGAGTTATTGTTACTGCTAGGGTTAGGGTTAGGGTGAGAGGATTAGGGTTAGGTTTAGGTTTAAGGTTCCTGTTATATTTAGGGTTAGTTTTATGGTTAGGGTTAGTGTTATGATTATGATTAGGGTTAGGGTTAGGTTTAGGCTTAAGGATAGGTTAGGGTTATGATTAGGTTTAGGGTTAGTGTTAGAGTTAGGGTTAGGTTTGGGGTTAGGGTTAGTGTTAGGGATAGGGTTAGGGTTAGGTTTACTTAGGGTTACGGTTAGGTTTATGATTCATATTAGGGTTAAGGTTTGGGTTAGTGTTAGTTTTAGGTTTTGGTTTAGGTTTACGCTTAGTTATAGTTTCAGGGTTAGAGTTAGGGTTAGCATTAAGTTTAAAGTTAGTGTTAGGATTAGGTTTAGTGTTAGTGTTCATGTTTGATTAGGGTTAAGGTAAGGTTTAGAGTTAGGTTTAGGTTTATGATTGCAGTTAGTATTACTGTTAGAGTTAGGGTTAAGTTGAGTGTTAGGTTTACAGTTAAGGATTAGGGTTAAGTTTAGCGTTAGGTTTCGGGTTAGTGTAATGTTTAGGGTTATGGTTATGATTAGGATTATGGTTAGGTTTAGTTTTAGGGTTAGGGTTAGGTTAGGATTAGAGTTAGGGTTTGGGTTAGTGTTAGGGTTAGGATTAGAGTTGGGGTTATGGTTCGTTTTAGGGTTAGGGTTAGGGTTACTTAGATTAAGGGTTAAGGTTAGGGTTAGTGTTAGGTTTAGGTTGAGGGTTAGGGATAGTGTTAATTTTAGGGTTAGAGTTAGTGTTAGCGTTAGGTTAGGGTTAGGTTTAGGGTTAGTGTTAGTGTTAGGGTTAGGGTTATCATTAGTGTTATGGTTAGGATGAGAGTTCGGGTGTGGATTATGCTTAGGGTTAGTGTTAGGGTTAAGGTTAGATTTAGGCTTATTGTTAGTGTTAGGGATGGGCTTAGGGTTAGGGTTAGGAATAGTGTTAGTGTTAGGGATATATTTAGAGTTAGTGTTAGGGTTAGGGTTAAGGTTAGGGTTAGTGTTATATTTAGGGTTAAGGTTAGGTTTAGTGTTATGGTTAGGTTTAGGGTTAGTTTTAGTTTTAATATATGAGTTAGGGTTAGGGTTAAGTTATGGGTTAGTGTTAAGTTTAGGGTTAGGGTTCGGTTTAGGGTTATGATTAGTGTTAGGTTTAGGATTATGGTTTGTGTTAGGGTTAGGGTTAGGTTTAGGTTTTGTGTTAGTGTTAGGTTTAGGGTTAGTGTTATGGTTAGTATTAAGGTTATTCTTAGGGTTAAGGTTAGGGTTGAGGTTAGTTTTAGGGTTAGGGTTAGGTTTAGGGTTAGTGTTAGTGTTAGGTTTAGTGTTAGGTTAGTGTGAGATTTAGGGTTAGGTTTAAGCTTAGGTTTAGAAATAGAGTTAGGGTTAGTGTTAGGGTTAGAATTAGTGTTCGGGTTAGGGTTAAGTTTAGGGTTAGTTTTATGTCACGGTAAGGGTTACAGTTAGGCTATGCTTATGGTTAGTGTTGGATTTGGGTTAGGTTTAGTTTTAGATTTATGGTTAGTGTTAGGGTTAGGGTTAGGGTTAGTGGTAGAGTTAGGGTTTGGATTAGGTTTAGTTTTAGGTTTATAATTAGGGTTAGTGTCAGTGTTAAGGTTAGGTTTAGGGTTAGTGTTACAGTTAGGGTTAGGGTTAGTGTTAAGTTTACGGTTAGGGTTCATTTTAGATTTAGGATTAGGGTTTGTTTTAGGGTTATATTGAGGGTTACAGTGAGGGTTAGGGTTAGAATTACGGTTAGGGTTAGTGTTAGGAATGGTGTTTGTGTAAGGGTTAGTGTTGGGTTTAGGCTTAGTGTTAAGTTTAAGGTTCGGGTTAGGGTTAGGGTAAGGGTAAGTGTGAGTTTTAAGGTTAGTGTTGGAGTTAGGGTTATGTTTAGGATTACGGTTATGGTAAAGATTAGGTTTAGGTTTAGGGCTAGGGTTAGTGTTATGGTTAGGGTTAGTGTTAGGGATAGGACTAGGTTTAGGTATAGGTTTAGTGTTAGGGTTAGTGTTAGGGTTAGTTTTAGGGTCAGATTTATGGTTCATGTAACGGTTAGGTTTAGTTAGTGTTAAGGTTAGGGATAGTGTTAGGGTTACAGTTAGTGTTAGGTTAGTGTTAGGTTTAATATTAGTTTAAGGGTTAGGTTTAGGTTTATGGTTGTGTTTAAAGTTAGGGTTCACGTTAGCATTAGGGTTAGTGTTAGTGTTAGGGTTAGTGTTATGTTTAAGGTTACGTTTAGTGTTAGTGTTTGGGGTGGGGTTAGGAATATTGTTAGGTTTAGGTAAAGGTTTAAGGTTAATTTTAGGGTTAGGGCTAGGGTTAGGTGTAGGGTTAGTTTTATGAATAGAGTTAATGTTATGATTAGGGTTAGTGTGAGGTTTACGGTTAGGGTTATGTTTAGGGTGCGTTTTAGATTTAGTGTTAGTGTTATTGTTCGGGTTAGAGTTATGGTCAGTTTTGGAGTTAGAGTCAGTGATTGGGTTAGTGTTAGGATTAGTGTTATGGTGAAGGATATGGTTTGTGTTAGGGTAAGGTTTAGGGTTAGTGTTTGTTTTAGGTTTAGAGATAGGGTAAGGTTTAAGGTTATGGTTAGGATTAGGGTAAGAGTGAGGCTTAGGGTTAGGTTTAGACTTAGGGTTAGGATTATGCATAGGTTAGGGTTAAGTTTAGGGTTAGTGTTAGGGTTAGGGTTAGTGTTAGGATTCATGTTGGAGATTGAGTTGGGTTTAGTGATAGGGTTGGGGTTGGGGTTAGGGTTCGTGTTAGAATTAGGGTTCGGTTTAGCATTAAGGTTAGTGTTAAGGTTAGGTTTAGGGTTTCTGTTAGGGGTATGGTTTGGGTTAGGGTTATGTTTACATTTGGCTCAGGATTAGGGTTAGGATTAGGTTTATTGTTAGGGTTATATTAAGGTTTAGGGTTAGTCTTAGGGTTAGGGTTAGGTTTTGTGTTAGGGTCAGATTTGTTGTTAGGGTTTTTATAGAGTTAGTGTTAGGGTTAAGGTCTGTGGTAGGGTTAGGTTTAGGGTTAGTGTTAGGTTTAGTTTAAGGTTCAGGGATACTTTTAGGGTTAGGATTCGAGTTAGGTTATTATTAGGGTTAGTTATTTAGGGTTAGGATTCAAGTTCGTATTAGTGTTAAGTTTAGGGTTAGTGTTAGTGTTAGGTTTAGGTCTAGGTTGAGGGTTAGGGTTTGTGTTAGGGTTAGGGTTAGGGTTAAGTTTAGGGTTAGATTTAGGGTTGGGTTGGGCTTAGGGTTAGTGTTAGGGTTAGGGTTAATGTTAGATTTTGTGTTAGGGTTAGGTTTAGGGTTAGGGTTAGTGTTAAGGTTAGGGTTAGAGTTAGGGTTACACTTACTGTTTGAGTTTGGGATATATTTAGGTTTAGGGTTAGTGTTAGGGTTTGAATTAGCGTTAGTATTAGGTTTAGCGTTAGGTTTAGGAAGCGGGTTAGGGTTTTTGTTGGGGTGATAATTAGGGTTAGGGTTAGGTAAGGGCTAATGTTAGGGTTAGGTTACATTTAGGGTTATAGTTTGGGTTAGGGTTTGTCTGAGAATTAGGGTTAGGGTTTGAGTTAGGGTTACATCAGGGTTAGGATGAGGGTTAGGGTTAGGATTCGGTTAGGGTTAGGGATAGGGTTATTGTTAGGTTTAGGTTTAGGGTTAGGGTTATGTTTAGGTAAAGGTTAAGTTTAGGGTTAGATTTATGGTTAGAATTCGGATTAGGTTTAAAGTTCGTGTTACAGTTAGTCTTAGGGTTAGTTGTAGCTTTAGAGTTAGTTTTAGTGTTAGTGATCACATTAGGATTATCGTTTGTGATAGCGTTCAGATTATTTTTTAGGATTTGTGTTAGGATTAGGGTTAGGGATAGTTTTATGGTTAGTATTAGGTTTAGAGTGAGGCTTAGGGTTCGTTTTAGGGTTATGGTTAGGGTTAGGTTTAGTGTTAGGGTTAGGGATAGTGTTAGATTTAGGGATAGGTTTAGGGTTAGGGCTAGGTCTAGTGCTAAGGTTAGGGTTAGTGTTATGGTTATGGTTAGGGTTATTATTAGGGTTAGTTTTAGAGTTTAAATTAGGATTAACCCTAACCCTAAAACAAACCCTAACCCTAACCCAAACCATAACCCTAACCTTACCCTAACCCTAACCCTAACACGAATCCTAACCATAACCAAAACCCTAACCCTATCTAAAACGCTAACACAAACCCTAATCCTAAATCTAACCTTAATCCTAACACTAGTTTTAACCCTAATATAAACCCTAACCCTAACCCTAACACTAACTCTAACCCTAAACATAAACAAAACCCTAACCTTAACACTAACCATAAAAACAAACCTAACCCTAACCTTAACACTAAACCTAAACCTAACCTTTACCAAAATCGTAAAACTTACCCTAAAGTGAACACTTTTTCTAAACCAAAACCGAAACCTAACACTAACCCTAAAACTAAACCTAAGCATAACCATAAACCTAACACAAAAACTAACACTAACCCTAACCCTAACCCTAACACTAACCCTAACTCTAACCCTAACCCTGAAACTAATACTAACAAACTCTAACCCGAAACTGAACCCCAACACTAACTTTAAGCTATTTCTAACCCTAAACCTAACCCTAAAAATAACCCTAACCCTAACCCAAACCTTCGCCATAAACCTAACTCTAAATCTAACACAAATCCTAACCCTATAACTAACCTTAATCCTAACCTTAATGCTAACCTAACCTTAACCCTAAAACTAAAAATAATTTAACTCTAACAGTAACCCTAACACAAACTCTAACCTTTACCCTTACCCTAAATCTAACCCTACAACAAACCCTAACCATATCCATAACCATAACTATAACCTAAACCTAACCCTAAACCAAAATCTAACCCAAATCCTAACCATAACAGAAACACTAACCCTTTTCGAATCACTAACACAAATCCTAATACTAAATGTAATTTAATCCTAACACTAATTCTAACCCTAATATAAACCCTAAATCAAACCCTAACCCTAACTGAAACACTAACCCTAAACCTATCCATAACCCTAACTCTAATTCTAACACTAATCCTAACATTAACCCTAACACTTACCCTAATGCTAATGCTAACGCTAACCCTAACTCTAACCCTAATGCTAACCTGAACACTAACAAAAAACCTAACCCTTACTATAACCTTAAAACTAAACCTTACCCTAAACTGAACCTGATCCTTAACCCTAACAATAACCCTAATGCTAACACTAACCACAACCCTTATTCCAACCTTAACCCTAAAACTAAATCTAACACTAACACTAAACCTAACCCTAACACTAACCCTAACCCTAACCCAAACTCGAAACCTAACCATAACAATAAACCTCACCCTAACCCTAACACTCAGCCTTACCCTAACCCTAAACCTAACACTAAACCTAACCCTAACCCTAACCCTAACCCTAACATTAACCCAAACCCTAATCCTAAATTTAACTCTAACCCTAATCCTAACCGTAAGCCTAAACCTAACCCTAATTCTAACTGTAACACAATCCCTAACCCGAAACCTAACCCGAAACCTAACACAAACCCTAAACCTAACCCTAACCCTAACCCTAATTCTATCTCTAACCCTAACTGTAACCCTTACCCTTATCCTAAATCTAACCCTAACCCTAACTCAAATTTTAACCTTAATGCTAACACTAACTCTAACCATTACAGTAACCATAACACTAACCTGAAATCTAACCCTAGCCATAACCCTAACGCTAACATTATCCGTAAAACTAACCCAAATTGTAACCCTTACCCTAACCCTAAAACAAACCCTAACCCAAACCATAACCCTAAACATAACCTATCCCTAACCCTAACTCTTACCTAAACCTAACTCTAAACAAAACCCTATTACTAACACTAACACTAACCCTAACCCGAATTCTAACACAAACCCTATCCCCAACCCTAACACTGTCACTAACCCTAAACCTAAACCCAACCCTAAGCCTAACACTAACCCTAACCCTAAATCTAAACTTAATCTTATTCATAAACTTAAACGTAATCCTAAACCTAATCCTATTTCAACGCTGAACCTAACACAAACCCTAATCCTAACCCTAAACTTAAACTTTACACTAACCCTAAATCTAACCAGAATCCTAAATCTAAACCTAATCCTGTACATAACCCTAACCCTAAATCTAAACCTAACACAATCCTTTAACCTAACCCTAAACCTAACACAAACCCTAACTCTAACCCTAACACTAACCTTAACACTAACCCTAACCAAACCCTGACTCTTAAAATAACCCTAACCTTAACCCTAACCTTTACCCTTACACTAACCATAAAGCTAAACATAACCTTAATCCTAACCCTAACCCAAACCCTAACCATATCCCTAACACTAACACTAACCCTAACCCTAATTCTAACAGTAACACCAACCGTAACCCTAATCATAATCCTAACACTAAACTTAAAAATATCCCTAACCCTAATATTATCCCTAACTCTAACTCTAAAACTAACACTAACACTTACCCTATCCCTAAATCTATTCCTAAACCTAGCCCTAAACCTGACCCTAATAATAATGTCAACCATAACCCTAATCATATTCCTAACACTAACCTTAAAATATCCCTAACCCTAATATTATCCCTAACTCTAACTCTAACACTATCACTAACAGATACCCTATCCGTAAATCTAACACTAACCCTAACACTAACCCTAATCCTAACACTAACCGTAAACCTAACAGAACACCAACCCTAACCTTAATCGTAATCCTAATACTAACCTTAAAAATATCCCTAAACCTAACATTATCAATAACTCTAACTCTAACACCAACACTAACACTTACCCTCTCCCTAAATCTAACACTAACCCTAACACTAACCTAACCCTAATCCTAAGATCTCCGTAATCATAACCCTAACACTAACCCTATCCCTAACCCTAAGACGAACCCTAACCCTAATCCTAACAGTAACACCAACCCTAATTCTAATAATAATCCTAACACTAACCTTAAAAATATCCCTAACCCTAACATTATCCCTAACTCTAACTCTAACACTAACATTAACACTTACCCTATCCCTAAATCTAACACTAACCCAACCTAGCCCTAACCATAAAACTAGCCCTAATCATAACCCTATGTTAGAGTCTGTAAAAAAGTCAAAATAACACCTGGCATTTAGCCAGGGGAATGTTAGTGTTCCTAAACAAGTCTGGATGGTGCCTGGCAAAATGCCAGAGGGAGTGGTTTGAGAAGTAACAAAAGCGAGCCATTAAGTGTAGAGATTCCTGATTGGTTGACTGATGTATCTAGTTTATGTTAATTAGATAAGCTGTGTGGAATGTATAAATACTGCTCCTGTCCTGCAATAAACGGCTCCTACTCCTGATGTATCAACGTTCACAAGTCTGCCGCAGTCCAGCTGCAGCAAAATAACTGGGGGGTGATGAAAAACTTGTGTACCCTAACCCAAATGCTAACCCTAGTACTAACCCTAATCTTTAGCCAATTTATACTCTAACCATATTACTAGTCTTAACCCTAGCCCTCATTCTAGCTCTAACCCTAACCCTGACCATTATTCTGACCCTAACACTAAACCTGGGTCTAAACCTGACCCTATCCCTAAACAAACCCTAACACTAGCCCTCACGGTAACCCTATATTTGTACTTAACCCGAACACTAGCGAAAGACCTAAAGCTAATCCTAAAAATAGCTACAACTCTAGCCCTATTCCTAAACAAATACCTTGCCATAGCCCTCACAATAACCCTTAACCTAAACCAAACACTAGCCCTACACCTAGACCTAAACCTAGTCATAATTCTGGCTATATCCATAACCCTAACACTCTCCCAAACCTGACCCTTATACTAACAGAAAACCTAGCTTGAAACCTGAACCTAACCCAAAACCTAGACCTAAAACCAGACCTGGCAATCATACTAACCCTAAAACTAGCCCTGAACATAACCCTAGCTCTTACATTACCCATAGTTCTAACCCTAGCCCTAAACCTAACATAAAATCTAGCACTAATCCTAGGCCTAAACTTAGTCCTAAGCATAATCCTAATCCTAATAATAGCCCTAACACTAACCTTAACCCTAACCCATGCCTTAGACCTAACCCTAGTTCAAGAAAAACTCTTTCACTAAACATAACAATAGCCCCATTCTAAACACTAACCCTAATCCTAACTCTAATCCTAAATTTAATCCTAGCTCAAAATTTAGCTCTAACCCTATCCATTACCCTTACAGTAACCCTAATTATAACACTATCCTTAACACTAAACCTAACCTTCAACATAAATATAACCCTAGACATAACCCGAAACCTAACACTTGCAATAGCCCTAACCTTAGCTGAGACATTAAAACTTACACTAAACCTAATCCTAAAACTAGCCCTAACCTAACCCTAACCCTAACCCTAACCCTAACCTTACCTCTAATATTATCCATTACCCTAAACCTAAACCTAACTCTAATTAAAACCCAAGCCATAATCCTAACCGTAAACCAAATTTTAACATTAAACATAACCCTAGACTTAAATTTAAACCTAACCCTTGCCCTAGCTCTAACCCTAGCTCAAACACTAACCTTTACTCTACCTAACCATAAACCTAGCACTAATACTAACATTTACCCTAACCCTAATACTTACCTTAAACCTAACCCTATCCCTATTTCTAAACCTAACCCTAATCCTAGACTTAATCCAAACCACAACCTAGCCCTAACCAGAGCTCTAAACCTATCCATTACACTAAACATAACCCTAACCCTAATGCTAACCCTAACCTTATCAATAAACCAAAACCATTTTTACCCTAAACCTTAACTGAAATCTAAACCTAACCATATCCATTACCCTAATCCTAAACCTAAACCTACCACTAACTCAAGACTTAACTGTAAACCAAATGCCAACCCTGACTCTAACCCTAATAAAAACCCTAGCTCTAAACCTGACCCTTTCACTAAACATAACTCTTACACTAGAACTAGGCATAACCTAATCCTAAAACTATCCCTAACCATAAACATAGTCCTGACATTAGTCCTAGTCCTAGTTTTAGCCTTAAACCTAACAGAAACCCTAGCCATCATTCTAGCCCTAAACCTACCTTAATCCTACATTGTACATAAACCCTAAACCTAATCCTAATTCTATCCCTCATCTTAGACCTAAAGCCAGCTATAACGGCACCCATTCCCCTAAACATAAATTTGACCACAATGCTTAGACTAACTTAGCCCTACCCCTAGGCCTAACCCTAACACTTGCCCTAATCCTAGCCTTAATTTAGCTGTAACCCTAACCCTAACCTAAGCCTGGCACTAAGTCTAAAACTAACTCTATTCCTAGCTGTATCCCTAGTTCTAGCCCTATACCTTCCGGAACCAGAACCTAGAACTAACCCTAGTACTAGATCTAACCATAAGTCTAAATCTAACCCTAACCCTAATCCTAAACCTCATCCTAACACCAGCTCTAACTCTAACACTTATCCAAAATCTAGCCCTATCTCTAGCCCTAGCCCTAAAACAAAACTGAGCAATAGCCCTAACCCTAAACCTTAACTTAAACCAAACCTTAACCCTACATCTAGCTCTAACTTTAGCCCTAATTCGAGTCTTAACCCTAACCCTAAAACTATCCCTTACCCTGACTTTGACCCTAACACTAAACCTAGCCTTATACATCGCCCTCACCTTAACCTATGTTTTGCACGCTTCAAAATAGGGCTACATTCACAAGGAACAAATCAGAGAGTGCCCACAGAGAACTGATTGTGTGAAGTTTCAAGCAGCTAACACTCACCCTGTTTGTTATCCATCTCCATTTCCAATTACACATATAAGTCAAGATGAAGTGAAACCTTAAAACACAAACTGTTCCTGACAGAGAACCATGAACAGAGAAGGCCCAAAATTGGGGAATAGATTAAGGCTAGGTAAAAGATGAATCCTACCAGGTATCAAAGAAATTTGAACAAAACTAACTCTAAACCCAACACTAATTCTAACCCTAGTCCTAACACTAAACCTAACCCTAACCCTAACATGTTTAGAGAACCTTTGATCATAGAAGTTCCAAACTTGGGGTGCCTAGTAGGAAAAGGTAACAGATGAATCCTGCCCAGTATAAAAATAATCTGACAAAATAATTGGGGGAGGTGTTTCAGTACATGCCTATTTCCCCTGTTTTTTTTTTTTTTTTTTTTCCTAACGTGCTCTTGAATAATGTTCTTTTCGTTGCCATAGCTTTGGAAAATTTTCACTAGGAAGAAACCAGAGAGTGCCCACAGAGAACTGATTTAGTGTGTGAAGTTTCAAGCAGCTAGTAGTAACCCTGATTGATTTACAGCTCCATTTTCATTCACATCTATAGACCATAATAAAGTGAAACCTAAAAATTTAAACTGTTTCTGACAGTGAACAAGCAAACCTTGAATGTCCAAACCTGGGGATCCTTCTAAGGCTGGGAAAAGGATGAATCCTGTACAGTATCAAAGCAAGTAAGCAAAAAAAGTTGAAGCTTGCTCTTAAAGTGCTCACAGATAAAGCTGTTTTTTTTCTACTTCAGCTTTGGACTACTTCCACAAGAAACAAACAAGAGAATTTGCACTGAGAACTGATTGAGTGTGTGAAGTTTCAAGCAGCTAGCACAGACCCTGTTTGAGTTCCAGCTCCATTTCCATTCACCCCTATAAGGCAAAATGAAATGAAACATGAAAATTAAAACTGCTCCTGAGAGCAAATCAATTACCTAGAAGGCCCAAACATGGGGAGTATACTAAGAAGAGGAAAAAGATGAATCCTGCCCAGTATCAAAAATTTGAAAAAAACTAACTCTAATATTAACACTAGCCCTAACACTTACCCTAACTCTAACCATAACTGTAACCCTAATCTGTTAAGAGAACCTTTGATCATAAAAGTTTAAAACTTGGGGAGACTAGTGGGGAAAGCTTACAGATGAATTCTGCACAGTATCAAAAATTCTGACCAAATGTTTTGTGGCAGTATTTCACTACATGCATATTGTCCTGTTTTCTCCTAAAGTGATGTTGAATAAATTTGTTTTGCATGCTTCATCTTACAACTACTTTCACAAGGAAGAAATCAGAGAGATCCCAAAGACAACTGATTGAGTATCTGAAGTTTCAACCAGCTAGCACCAATCCTCTGATTTCTAGCTCCATTTGCATTTACCCATATAGGTCAAAATGAAGTGAGACATTACCAAGAGTGAATGATTGAACAAAGGAGGCCCAAAACTGGGGCTTATAATAAGGCTAGGTAAAAGATGAATCCTTCCCAGTATCAAAGAAATTTGAACAAAACAAACTCTAACCCTAACACTATCTCTAAAGCTAGCCCTAACCCTAATCCTAAACCCAACCCTAACCTATTTAGAAAATCATTGATCCTAGATGTCTCAAACGTGGGGAGATTACTGGGGCAAGCTAATAGATGAATCCTGTGCAGCATCTTAGAAATATGACCAAATAATCTGGGGAGATAGTTCAGTACATGCCTATTTTCTTGTTTTCCCCTAAAGCACTCTCAGATAAAGTTGCTTTGCATGCTTCAGCTTAGGGTTACATTCACAAGGAACAAACCAGAGACTGCACACAGTGAACTGATTGAGTGTGAGATGTTTCAATCAGCTAGCACCAACACTCTTTGATTTTGAGCTCCATTTCCCTTTACCATATAGGTCAAAATGAAGTGAAACCTCAAAATACAAACTGTTACTGACAGCGAACCATTGAACTGAGAAGGCCCAAACCTGGGGAACATAGTAAGGCTAGGTAAATATGAATCCTGCCCAGTATCAAGAAAATTTGAACAAAACTAACTCTAAACCTAAGACTAGGTCTAAACCTAGCCCTAACCCCAACTGTAACCTTAACCCTAACCTGTTTAGAAAACTTTTGATCATAGAAGACCCAAAGTTGTAAATCCTAGTGGGGCAAGCTAAGGGATGAAAAATGCACAGTATCAAAGAAATCTGACCAAATAATTGCGGGAGGTAGTTCATTACATGCTTAGTTCCCTGTTGTCTCCTAAAGTGCTCTCGGATAAAGTTGTTTTTGCATGCTTCTCCTTTGGCCTATATTTAAGAGAAAGAAAGCAGAAAGTGCTTGCAGAGAAGTAATTGAGTGTGTGACATATCAAGCAGCTAGTAAAAACCCTGTTTGATTTCCAGTTTCATTGTTATTCACACCTATAGGCCATAATGAAGTGACACCTAAAAATTCAAACTGTTCCTGACAGTGAACCATTGAACTTAAAGGCCCCAAATTGGGGATCCTATTAAGGCTAGGTAAAGGATGAATCCTGTACAGTATCAAAGTAATTTGACAAAAAAATATCGAAGATTGCTCCTAAAGCACTCACAGATGAATGAGTGGGGAGCTTACTGGGGCAAGCTAATAGATGAATCCTGTGCAGCATCTTTCTATTTCAGCATAAGGATTCTTCCACAAGAAACAAACCAAAAAATGCACACTGAGAACTGATTGAGTGTGTGAAGTTTCAAGCAAACTTTCAAACCAACTATGTTTGATTTCAAGCTCTATTTCCATTCACCCATATAGATCAAAATGACGTGAAACCTTCAAATACAAACTGTTCCTGACAGCAAACCACTGAACCCAGAAGGCCCAAACCTGGGGAGAATAGTAAGGCTAGGGAAAAGATGAATCCATCAAAGCATCAAAGAAATTTGAACAAAAATAACTCTAACACTAGCTCTAAACCTAACCCTAACCCTCACCATAACCTTACCCCTTACTTGTATAGAAAACCATTGATCCTAGATGTCCCAAACTTGGGGAGCCTAGTGGGGCAAGTTACAAATGAATACTGCACAGTATCAAATAAATTTGATGAAATCATGGGGAGACTTATTTCAATACATTCATATTTCTCTGTTTTCTGCTTAAGGGCTCTCAGATACAGATGCTTTTGCAAGCTTCAGCTTTGGCCTACCTTCAAAAGAAAGAAAACAGAGAGTGCCGACTGAGAACTGATTGTGTGAAGTTTCAAGCACCTCCTACCAACCCTGTTTGATTTCCAGCTCAATTTTCATTCACATCAATAAGCTATAATGAAGGAAAATCTTAAAATATAAACTGTTCATGATAGCGAACCATTGAACTGAGAAGGCCCAAACCTGTGGAGCATAGTAAGGCTAAGTAAAAGATGAATCTTGCCCAAATCATAGAAATTTGAAGAATTTCAAATTTAGGGCCATGCTGAAGCTCTCTGTGCAGGTGGAATATTCTGCTGTGTGGTTGCTCTCGGCTCAGTTGGAAGTTGGAACTCTCGCCCGCACATGAGCTCTCTGCACAGATGGAAGTCTCGGCTGCGCATGTGCTCTCAGCTCAGAAGTAAGTCTCAGCAGCGCATGAACTCCTGGCACAGAGGGAAGTCTTGGCCGCGGGTTCGCTCTCCGCTCAGAGGGAAGGCACAGCCATGAAGGCATTCTCTGTGCATAGGGTAGGTAGCACAGAACACAGAGGCTTTGCTTTTTGGTCACCAGACCAAGCTCTGGACACAGCCAAAGGTGACCCCAGAACCACCCACCTCACCAAACGCCTTACACAGGTAACAGATGGAATCCATCTTGGAAAACCTTACTCACCATCTATCAGTGGCTGTGGCTACCAGTTCAGTTCTGCGGCTGCTCAAGTACCAAGTTTCCAACTCCCCTACCTCCAGCTTTGATAACTCAAGATTTTTCTCACAAAGTTTTGGGGGGTGTAGCTATCAATGCAGAACAGCAACTGTACAGGTACCTGGTTTCCAACTCAGAGACTAAGAGTAGGGATGCTCCAGGTAGAAGTTCAAGCCCTCTCAAACTGGCTACCTCCACCACTCTTAGCACAGAGACTCAAGCTAGGAATACACAACTCCACCTACTGGAAGAAAACAGAGTTCTGAGAGACTTTTCTATTCTCACTCTTCTCATCTATTCTCCTCTACCATTCCCCCTCTGGCCCTCACAATCTCTACATACGTGAAACCAAGAACTATGCATGAAATTGGACTTTAAGAACTGAATCGCCAGAATAGTATAATATACAGGAATTGCATAGGCCCAACTCACCCCTCCTTTATTTTCTCTTATTTTCATTCTCCCTCTCTTTCTTTCTTTCCTTGTTATTTTTTCTTCTTTATTCTTGCTCCCTCTATCCCACATTCAACCTCCTAACGTTTACTATTTATACATAGGGTAATTTTATGAATACAGATAAGGAATTTGAATTTATACATTCTTCCATAAATTACCCCTGTCTATTCATTATAGTTCTCCTCCAATTTGCTAAGATAGATTAATCTCATACCCTCACTCCTTTCCCCCTTAACATAGCATCCTACTCCTGACCATCAGTTCTCTGTATACCACCTTTTATGAAACTAATGACTATATTCTAAGTAATAATTGAAACCAATATCTGTAGACATAGAATCTAAGTATAAATGTATTTATAATGGTTAGGCTTAGACATTGGGTTAGGGATAGATTTAGAGTTAGGATTTGATCTATGGTTAAGGCTAGGACGAAGGATAGGGCAAGAGTTAGGACAAGGGTTAGGGTTATGGTAAGGGATAGGGTTAGAGGTAGTGACAGGGCTAGTAGTGTGAGAGTTAGTGTTAGTCTTAGGGCTATGGCGAGGGCTAGGGTTATGGTTAGGAATAGGGCTAAATTAGGGCTAGGGTTAGTGTTAGGTTTAGACCTCAGGTTAGGGTTAGAGTTAGGGTTACATATATGGTAAAGGAGTGGGTTATAGATAAGTTGAGGGCTAGGGCAAGAGTTAAGATTAGGGTTAGGTCTAAGGTTAGGGTTAGTGTT